>NW_003852643.1:1261323-1282805 GCF_000181295.1 Otolemur garnettii | reverse complement strand
ACTAAAAAGCTTCTGCACAGCCAAGAACACAGTAAGTAAAGCAAGCAGACAGCCCTCAGAATGGGAGAAGATATTTGCAGGTTATGTCTCTGACAGGGGTTTGATAACCAGAATCCATAGAGAACTCAAATATATTAGCAAGAAAAGAACAAGTGATCCCATCACTGAGTGGGTGAGGGACTTGAAAAGAAATTTCTCTGGAGAGGATAGGTGCATGGCCTACAGATACATGAAAAAATGCTCACCATTTTTAATAGCCAGAGAAATGCAAATCAAAACTACTTTGAGATATCACCTAACTCCAGTAAGATTAGCTCATATCACAGAATCCCAAAAGCAGAGATGCCAGCATGGATGTGGAGAAAGGGGAACACTTCTACACTGCTGGTGGGAATGCAAACTAATACGTTCCTTTTGGAAAGACGTTTAGAGAACACTTAGAGAACTAAAAATAGACCTGCCATTTGATCCTGCAATTCCTTTATTAGGTATATATCCAAAAGACCCAAAATCACATTACAACAAAGATATTTGTATCAGAATGTTTGTTGCAGCCCAATTCATAATTGCTAGGTCATGGAAGAAGCCCAAGTGCCCATGGACCCACGAATGGATCAATAAATTGTGGCATATGTACACCAGAGAATATTATGCAGCTATAAAGAAAGATGGAGACTTTACCTCCTTCATGTTTACATGGATGGAGCTGATAAATATTCTTAGCAAAGTATCTCAAGATTGGAAGAAAAAGTATCCAATGTACACAGCCCTATTATGAAACTAATTATATAGCTTTCATATGAAAGCTATAACCTAATTATAGCCTAAAAATATGGGGAGGGGGGTGGAGGGGTCGAGGGTGGGCGATTGGAGGGATCACCTCTATGGTTTATCTTACAAGGTTACGAGTGAATCTTTCTAAAAGTAGAATATAGATGTCTTGACATAACAACTAAGAAAATGAAATGAAGGCTATGTTAACCAGTTTGATGAAAATATCTCAAATTGTATATCAAAATACCACACTGTATCCCACGATTGCATTATTCCACACAGCTATGATTTAATAAAGAAAAAAAAAATGTTCCATCCCACAGGTATCTTTCTCATTGGCCAATTTGAATCAAGCGGGAGATGCTATTCCAGCCCCTACAGAGCTACAGAATTTCACAGAACTTGGAAATTTTCAAGTTACAAATTCCCAAGAGCTGAGTCACCAGGGAGAGGACCTTGCAGGTGTAACCTGTGGTCTCCTTGAGAAAAACTGTTCTCCTAGACCTCACCCTTTTCGGGTATCCTCTCTCACCAGGATACTCCAACAAGTTCCCAAGTTCCAATAAATAAATAAATAAATAAGTAAAAATAAAAAAGCCTGCAGGGCAGTCCTATTCTGTCTGAAATCCGTGGCTGAACTAGCCAGCCTCTGCTGGAACACACGCACTTGCCTTCCGTGCCTGTTATCCACCGCTCCCTACCTCTTTGTTGGCTTCTGGAGTCTCCTGCTGCCTCCATCTTCCTCTGAAGCAAAGTTTCTGGGCCAGGCTGCCCAACCAAAGATGGCTGAAGTTTTCCCTCCCTGATCTCACCATAAGTGGCAGCAAAGGAGATGTCTCTAGTCTGCTCTCTTGCTACCTCTTGTCCTTGTCTTTAACAAGAATGTTGCTAATGTTTTTTTAAATTCAGCAGTATTCTAACTTTTTCTCTAAAGTGTATATGCATATTGTAATGTTAAGAAAGTGTCTACCAATTTTTCTTATGAGTTTAAAAAAATGGGTTTTGATACTATTAAATACCTTTCTTCATATAGGGATGATCATATAATTGTTTCCTTGGCCTCATTAATATGCTAGATTGTATTAATAGTTTTCCTGAAATTGAAATACCCTTGTGTTCCTGGAATAAGCTCCATGAAGTCATCTGTGTTCTCTGTGCCCTTTAATTGTGTTTGCTAATATTTTATTTAAGAATATTATTTTATATTCTTCTATAAGATTTATCTTTAATTTCATTTTTGGTACAATTCTTTTTATGATTGGAATCAGTTGTATACTTGATTCATCTTTTCACATATTATATACCCCTGGAGAAGTTAAATAGCATTGAGATTATCGTATCTTTAAATATGTGCTAGAAATTTCCTCTGGAAAGATTAAGCCTTGTTACTTTTGTACAGGAAAACTATTTAACCAAGGTTCACTAATTTTTCCATGTAATTGCTCTTTTTAGGTTTTTTTTTTTTTTCTCTCCTGGGGTAAATTTGGGTAAAATGTGTTTTTCTAGAAATGTATCCAATTCATCTGTTTTTGAATAGAATTTTGCATAATTTTCACTTAGGAGATTTGAAGCTTTCCTTTGTTTTGAAGACTATGTCACCATTGTCATCTTAAATTTTGTGTATTAGCACCCCAATGTTTACCTGATTAATTTACCCAGTGATTTTTTTTTCATGTTTTCCATACCTCCTGCCAAATAAACTCACTTTTACCTTTATGCATAAATTCTACTGTTTATTTTCTAATCCATTTATTTTCACTTTTACCTGTAACTTTTTTTTTCAGTTTATAGTCTTTTAGTTTACATTGTGGTCTTTAATTTGGTTTTATGAATTGAAGGACAAATTCATTCATGGTCATTTTATTAGTATAAGTATTTAATCTTTAAAATATTCTGACAGTTGCTCTACTTGGAGACTGTGATATGTTTTGTTCTCATTATCATTATTCTCATTATATTTTGCAATTTTAATATGTATTTGCATTTGGACCCAAAATTCATGGCAATATTCACAGATAATAAATATTCGTGAATGTTCTATGTCTGGAAAGAAATGAACCAAGTAATGATGCTGACATCCTGTCACAGAAGGCAGGCCCTGGAGTGGGCATGGTCCCACTCTCCTGCCACTCGAACAGTTGGAAGATGTGGTAGTGATCAGACATAGATTGACTTTTGGACATATGTGCATCCCAAGATAGCATATAGAGTTAGAGGAGGGAGGAAAATGTCTTTTTTTTTTTCTTTTCTGAAAAGACACAGGGTGTAGAGTCAACAAGCCTGGGATGCAGATACAGTTTTATGTTAAAGAAGTTGGAAATATAACACTCTGGTATATTGACTATTTTGAATTAAAGGCACTTGAAAAAACAGCAGGTGCAAGAAGATAATCCTGAACTCTTTTGTTTCTTAAAAACAGGAGATATCATTATTATGTGAAAGACACCTTCCCTATTCCAAAAAGGGTAGCATTTGTATCCTCATGGACGAGAACTCAAAACAGAAAGAATTCTGCACAGACCTTATCAAAATAATTCTATGTTTTAAACCTCCCCACATAATTTGTTTGCTTTTTCACAAGTTACTATACTTTATCCAATTCAATATATTAGTAACCAACTGCTTCTTTGGGTCTTTATTTCTTTGTGAGACTTCTATATCACATAAAACTTGTATTAAATAAATTTGTATGCATTTTCCTACTGATCTACATTATGTCAATTTAATTATCAGACCCAGATGAAAGAAATCCTAATGGGGAGCCAATCTCCCCTACAATATGCATTCATGTTCATACAAAACATATGCATTGAGGCCTTTGTATGAAAAAGTTTAGTTGTTACTGTGTAGAACAGAAGACCAGCCCAATATTACATTTTTAACATTTTTCTTACCATATAATTTATGATTAAGTTCACACATTTTAGGGAAACAACTTGATGAATTTTTGTGAATGTGCACAATTCTGCAACCTTTACTGTAATTGAGTTTCCAGAGGCCCATCATAATTAAGTGTAGTTGATCCCTGTTCCCACTCCCAACTGCAGTCACAGATATGTTTTTTGCTTCTTTAAATTTGAGTATTCTTAACATTTCATATAAATGGATTCACAAATATTTGGTCTTCTGGATCTGGCTTCTTTCACTCTGTAGATGTATTTATTCAAGGTTCATCCATGTTGTGGCATTTGTCAGAATTTCATTTCTTTTAATTGCTGAAAGATATTCTATTGGACAGATATAGCACATTTTGTTTAGCCATTCATCTGCTGATGGTCATTTGGTTTATTTTCCTTTTCTGGCTATTAGGAATAATGACATATTCATTAATTATTAATGTTCACATGTTTTATGTAGACATATGTTTTCATTTATCTTGGATATGTACCTAAGAGTGGAGTTGCTTGGTATATGGTAACGTTCTGTTTAGCCATTTGAAGAACTGCAAAATTCATTTGATCCTGACAGTCATAAAGAGTACAAGCTTGGTCTGTTGATTTTCTCGTGTTTAGACCATGGTTATTGACTTTGGGAAAGATTTTTACAACCAAAGTGCCCTTCTCCTCACATAATATTTAGTATATAATACACATGTAATGTTACTGGTGATGTTAACCTTCATTACTTGGTTAAAAGTGATGTTTGGCACGTTTCTCCAGCATACTATAATTGTTTTCTATTTGCCTTTTCTGTTATTTATTAGTGAGTCACCAAGTCGCCCCACCCTCAGGGTTGAAGAGTAGAATTAAATTTCACTTCATGGAAGTCTGGTAGCTACATACATTATTTACAATTATTTGATAAAGACAGTTTTTTTCCTCTTACCCATTTCTTTATTATATATATATATACACACACACACACACACACATATATATATATATATATCAGTATGGATTTATGCAATCTTATTTTATACATTAGGTGATTTTGCTGAATGACTACATCCCTAAAGAAAATCCAACATCTTGATACAGCCTGGAATGTGAATGCCTAGCGAGATTAGAGCACTCAGATATCTGAAGGCTTCAGAACACAGTGGGAGAATTTAGTAAAATTACAAGTTCTATTTCTGAGAAGGCATTAACAGAAACTTTTTCTCCCCTAACTTCTTATAATCTAATCTAAAATATCTATTTAATAACAGGCTACTTGCGTAAATGGTAAGATTAAAGGGGTTACTATGGGCCAGACATGGTGGCTCACACTTGTAATCCCAGCACTTGGCAGGCCGAGGCAGGTGGTTTGCCTGAGCTCACAGGTTCAAGATCAGCCTGAGGCAGAGTGAGATCTTGTCTCTAAAAATAGCCAGGCATTATGACTATAGTCCCAGCTACTTGGGAATTGCTTAATCCAAAGAGTTGGTGGTTGCTGTGAGTCGTGATGCTACAGCACTCTCCTGAGGGTGATGTAGTGAGACTCTGTCTCAAAAAACAAAAATAAAATCAAAAATTAATAAAGGTGTTACTACGTACACTGTTTCTTATTTACATTAGGTTTGTCAGTATTATTTCTTACCCTCCAGATCATCTGTCCCAGAGAAAACACCTGTTGTTCTGACTGAGCCCCTACCTGTATACAAGAGCCAGTCAATTTATATAGTCCTCATACCTCGGTCTCTTGTCCGAGGGAGAAGTTTTCACTTCTATCATCATTATCTCCATCACCATCATCACCAAAAGGGTTGTTGAATGAACACCATGGAAGAGTATAAAATGGTCAATCCCTGAATCCAGATAGGGCATTCATTATCTACAGAAAAGGTCTCTGTTTATAGGCAATGTTTCTCACCCTTTTTACATTATTGTACCCTTTATATATAAATGGCCTTATAGACATTTTTTTCCTCACATAGGGTTTCTGTTCATAATGAAATTTTAATAGCATGGATAAAATGTTAACTTGTTATCTTTTGTAGTACTACAAATCATTTTAATGTTCATCATACCCCTGCCCTCAAAAACTAATTTTGCGTCCTTTGGGTGACAATATTGCTCCTGTTGAGAATGTATCAAACATTGCCATGAAGGCAAAAGCTGGACCCCTATTTCTGCACAGATAAAGGGGAGGCAGAGTCAAAACCCTTGACCCTGACACCAGATCCACTACCACCTACAGAACCCTGCACCAGAATTCCACCTGCACCATCAGCTTCTTCAAAGAGAGAGGGGTTGTCGAGTGAGTACCCCCAATAGCACAATAATACACATGAGTAAAACTATCGGTTTTTAAGTCCCCAAAATGATCGTCTATAAAGGAGACTTTGGTAATGCTTTGCAAGAGGGAAGGAGGTAAAATCCCATTTCTGCTCCTTACTAGATGCCTCTGCAAAATTGATTATCCACCAGTGAGTTTTATTTTATTGTCTGTTAAATGGGAGTAATTATATCTTCCTGACATATTTTTTTTTATCTGAAAACAGTGTTTCTGAGATTTCTCTAATGAAATTTCTTTGGGGACGTTTTGATATTTTCATCATGCTGCCATGACCAATCTTGCACACATGCCTAAGACTTTCCAAAGTCTAGACCTAAGTATACAGTAGCTGACACAGGCCTCTCACAAATTCTACTAAGTGTTTCTGCAAAGAGATTGCACTAAATTGCCCCTTCTCAGCTGTATTTTACATTCTCATGCCCCCCTATATCCTACTTACAAGAAACGAAGCATAAATACAAACTCAGTGATTACGTTTTCTTTTCAAACTCTAGGATTATTCCAGAATCTATTATGAAGTGAAATCGTTATCAAGTACAATTAGATCAATGTGTAATGCTTATGATCGGCAAAAATGGCCCCACTTAAGGAAATTTTTCTTTCTAATTTAGCCAGTTTAGGACCCTGCTTTCATCAATCTGCTATCCACACTAGTCATGGATAAGCTGACACACTAACTCTTCTCAATTCATTCCTCAATGTGAACCAAAATAGAGCTGACTGAATTGACCACCTCTTCACCAAGGGGACCCTATAAGTACCCTAAAGCTGAGTTGCTGGCCATGAGAAGATTGGTCAGACACGCCTCATCATGCCACCCTCACTTCCTTGGGATGTCCTTTGTAACTCATTAACAAGCCTAAGGCTATTAAAGACAAAGCTTAAACCATGCCTTCAGGCCCTCTATTTACCCAACAGATCTCATGAGTCTATGTCTAGTGATTTTTCCCTGATTAGGAGACTTTCTTGTCTTAAAACATACCAAGCCCTTAGACAAAGCTTCATTTATTTAACCAATTACAAATTAAATAACCTTTAAACCTACCTATAACCTATATTCCCCCATTTCAAGATGTCCCACCTTTTCTGACCAAACCAGTACATGCCTTCCATGTATTGATTTATGACTTTGCATGTAATTCCTTTCTCCCTAAATTGTAGAAAATGAACTATAACCCCACCATAGGAGTCCACTTGCTCAAGGATTCCTGGGCATGGTTATGGGCCATGGTCATTCATACCTGGCTCAGAATAAACTGATTTATGTTATTTTACAGAGTTTGGGTTATTTTCCGTTGACATCAGCCTCAATGGACTAACCACAAAGCCACCTCAAGTACTGATATGGAGTAGTTCTCTGGTTGCTACTCCTGGCAGGCTCCATGAACCACATGGAAGGCCATATTCTGAAGAGTTCAACAGGTGACTGTTTAATTAGAGCCAAGGGTATTTGTTCACTTTAAGAAGTGTGTTTCAAAGGTGTCCTGAACCACTTTCTCTTACAACAAAGATAGCCTTGCAAGGAAGCTGCTTTCCTTGAGCTGACATAGACAGAAATCATTTAGAGAGCAACTAGATATGCTGACTCTTGTGACTATCCCAATGTAACACTGTGAGTGGAGAATTCTGTCAAATTCTGTGGTTCATTAAGAAGATCATTTACAGATTTAAGCCACTTTCTCCAATACCAGCATTACAAAGAAGATTGTATGTTTTCCTTAGTTGGGTTTTTATTTTCTTTCATGCTTCCTAATGTATTCAGAGAGCAGATGTTGAGAAGGAGTGTCAGGAGTCTTTAAGACTCTCAAACTGTCCAGTTGACCTGGTCTGGTCACTCAGCAGAACTAGAAAGTTTGGGTGAATTAAAATAAAAATCAGGTAAGAGGGAGTGGAAATAATCACCCATTTCATTCACTTTTAAAGCAACAAAATTCCCATCATCACGGACATGCTTTCTTCCAACTAGCTGGGCAGAGTTCTACCTATTGGCTGGACCTCAGCCTAGTTCTTCTAATTAGTATGTCTTCTTGGATGATGCTCTGAAGAGAAAAGGTATTTGTTTCCAGCGAAACCCAAGGGGACAAAGCGCTGTGCAGAGGCATTTCAGGTGTAGAGGCCAAGCTAGTGCAAAGAGGTTGCCACAGAAACCTGACATCCAATGCAGCAAAGAAAAAAAGCACAATTTATTTGAAGCGAATTATAGGCTTTCCCAGAGATATTGGGAAAGTGTCCCCCTCGCAAATGAGAGGAGACCCTGACCCAAAGACAATACACTAAGATAAATATTTCATCCTAACTTTCCCTATAATTATCTACAGAAGTTTTTTTTTTCACCCCCATTGGCTCCCCCAAATATTTAAAAAATTTTATCCACTTCCTATGGTTTCAAGTTACTTTAGGTACCACATGTTCCCATTTTCCTTTACATCTCAACAATAATTGCTACCTGCTATTTTCCAGGTATCATGTGATTGCGCTAGCAGTCTTGCAATGTTTGTGATCCCTACTGTCGCACTGTTCTGCAGCATATGACCATTATTATACTTTATTACTCTATTTTATAACAATCTATAAAGTCCATTTTATTAAAAATGTCATATTTAATTAACTGAATCACAAAGTTCCTGAAACTAATTGTTTGATGCAAAGTCCTTTCTTTTAACTTCCTTGTCTAAAAGACAATAAAGGCCAAACTTTTCTCCTACTTCCATGAACCCCCTTTTTCCCTAATCAAGGGTTATATTTTTTTTTTGGAGGGTGAAGCCTCTAAATGACACAAACATGGATCAAGACTATAGGACTAGCAAGGGAGATGGTAAGACAAGAAAATGTGAAAAGACAGCGGTGGGCTTGCTCATTGTAAGACTCACCACTAAGGGGCAGAAAAGAACATATGCTTGCTAAATCTGGATTACTACCAAGAGTCTTGACTGGACAGGGCCTGGATTGTGCAACCCAGGTTCTCTTTCCAAACACACTAATTAGGTAAGTGATTCCTGCACTAGAGAAAGGAGTATGTAGAATGCCTATATTTGTTTTGGTTATGGGTGCCTCTCCACATGCAAGAAAATATCAGGATGGAATATAGAAAAGAGGGAAAAATTCTCCTTTGCCCTTAAAAATTTTGCTGAAAGATCAACTCACAATAAAGCAGATTAATAAGAGAAGATTACAAATTTATTTACCATGGACATGGAGAGAATAACAGAGTGACTAGCCGATACCTCAGAAGGGTCCAGAAGTTTACATACCCTCATTTCAGAGGGAAGGTCGAGATTAAGAATATATGAGGAATGTAAGTAATTCTGTTTAGGAGGAATAAATGGTTACTAGGGAGAATGAATAGACATTTGGGAGAATAAATGGGTGGGGGGGGACAGATTGATTTGTAAATTATTTTTTAAAATTAAATTGACCAACGGCTTCTTGGGCCAGGTATGGTGGCATTCTTGCTTTTTTTTTTTTTTTTGCTGCAATATGTTGTCATAACAGGGAGGGGAAGGAAGGACAGGCAATTGTTCTTTTTGGTGGGTCTTTCTGGTTTTATGCAGATAATGAAAAAGCCCTTTCCAATGCCTGTTGATCTCTAAGAGCCTTTAATTCAAAATATTCTTTATACCAAGGAGTCATATTTTGGGTGAAATTTCCTGAGTTCCTTCAGCAGTATGGAAATTCCCTGTGGTAAACCAATGTGTGTTCTGACTGAATTTTTGCCTACTAATAAATATAATATTCTAGACCTTCTTGCTTGAAATAACTCAAGGTTCCTTAAATGATATTTTTAATATTTCTAGGTTACTCACTTACAGGCCTGTAGACAGTGTATTGGTTCGCAGCTAGCTGCTTGCCATGGTGTGTGAGTTTTACATCTTCCTCTTCAGAGGGCTAGCTCATCTCCAAAAGCCCTAGGCTACTTCTACACCTACCTATTGATAATACTTTCTTATTTTCACTTTTTTTTTTTTTTTTGAGACAGAGTCTCACTCTGTTGCCCTCGGTATATTGCCGTGGCGTCACAGCTCCTAGTAACCTCACACTTTTGGGCTTAAGCGATTCTCTTGCCTCAGCCTCCCAAGTAGCTGGGACTACAGGCGCTCACCACAACGCCCAATTATTGTATTGTTGTCATTGTTGATTTTAGCTAGCCAGGGCCGGGTTTGAACTCGTCAGCCTCGGTGTATGTGGCCGAGGACCTACTCACTGAGCTACAGGACCCTCCCACTTTCACTTTTATTACTCAAGCCCAGGCAAGTTCCAATCAGCCGCTCAAGGTTCCAATCAGCCGCTCCTGGTGTGCGGGGCCAATGCTCTAATCACTGAGCAGTGCACCCATTTCGTTCACTTTTAAAGCAACAAAATTCCTGTCATGACGAACATGCTTTGTTCCAACTACCTGGGCAGAGTTCTACTTATTGGCTGGACCTCAGCCTAGTTCTTCTAATTAGTATGTCTTCTCAGGTGATGTTCTGAAGAGCAAAGTTATTTGTTTTCAGCAAAATCTAAGGGGACAAAGCTCTGCGTAGAGACATTTCAGGCGTGGAGACCAAGCTAGTGCAAAGAGGTTGCCATAGAAACCTGACATCACTATGGCGACCAGGGCGACCATGATGACTTTTTGTTAGATACAGACCTGACCTGACTAGAAGAGCAGGGTCCCGCCTTAAATTGAGGGGTTGGGTGGCCCTTGGTGGGGCTGAACTGCCTGGGTTGTGGAAGAGGAAGGAATCTCAGAACCAAGCCAGCTTGTTCCCACTTTGGGACTCGGTGCCTGACCATCTCCTGAAAGAGAGAGATTTGTTGGTCCCTCCTGGCCCCAGTGACGATGGTGTCCTGCTCTAAGATGTCCCAGAGCTACTTTCCACGTAAAGGCCAGATGCAGGAGAATGAGACAGCTTTCCCCTCTGTAAAATGGGCATAAGAATTCTCACCCACAGAATTGCTGAATGTTCAATAACAACACCTGTGCAAACACATAGCACTGTGATTATTATGGGATCATGAGTGTCTTATGAATGTCACGCTACTTCTTATTCCGTTTTCAGTTTGCTGTTAGAGGATGGACAGGGAAAGGGGAATAAAAAAGCTCTGGTGAAAACCCCATTATAGCTTCGCGTTTATGATCATTACCTGATTGTATCAGTGTCCTTGGTCATTTAGTGTCTAGCATGGTACTGGGCACATAGTTACTCTAATAAAGTATGGTAATTGCTGAATACTATCTCCCCCTTGGCAGTTCCTTATTGGGTGATTGAGTTCATATCAGGTGTCTGAAATTGGAGAGGGTTCTGAGGTTGTGGTGGGTGCTGAAGCTTCTGTTGTCGGTTTGATGCACAGCAGTCCTCAGGAGACCCCCCAACACTTCCATCCTTGGTAGTGCCTGGCTCAGGAGAGTTTAAAGATCTGAACAAAATCATGTTGTGGAATAGCTAACCTGAAGTTCACAAAATAGCCTTAAAGTAGAGAAGCTACTCTGGTCTCATCACTGGAGAAAAGGATTAGAGTGTAGAATTTCATCCTCTTAGCAACTCCATGCTTTTGTAGTAGCCCTTGGGGCCCATCTTAGAGATACCTCCTCTTCCTACTTGAGGAAAGACCTTGATGTGTAATATGAAATTGCAATAAATTTACATATATAATATACATATGTATAAATATAAATAAGTGATCACCCTCAGTACCATCAGATGAATATTAGAATATATAGTATATTAAAGGGCACTATGATATTGTAATTTGGATTCTTCCCAGGTGGCCATTTTCTTTGTAGTGAAATTTTGTAGAATCGAGGAGTTTTCTATGTGTTAGTTTAAAATGTTAGCTGAAAAATGTATTTTAATAAAAAATTCCCCTATATTTTGCCCTATTAAAATGACACACAGCTACATAATCAGGGACTTTCAGATATTCTTACAAATCACTAATATTATTTTATCAGGCTGTAACATTTTCAGTTTCATACTCCAAAGGAAATGCCCACTAATTTTCCTTAAATATTTAAATACACCTCATTGCAGATGATTATTTTTATTTTGGTCATATTTAGCATGAATAATTTTATAACACACTGTGGATCTGTTAATATGATGAGATCATAATAGTGAGATTCATTCAATTAATTTAATTTCATCAAGAACTTAGAAAAACACAAGTACATGTCAAATGCTTTGTTGAGGTATGATTGACATTTAATACACTGGGTATATTTACAATATTTGCTTTAGTAGCTTTTGACATATGTATATACCAGTGAAGTCCATACTGTAGCCAAAGGAGTGACCATGTACACAAACTCCAAAATCTTTTTCTTGCCACTTTGCTATCATTTCACCTGCTATCCTTCTCCAGCCTCCCCAACCCTCCCTCAGCTCCCCATATCCTGGTAACCATTGATCTTCTATCACTATAGATTAATTTCATTTCCTACAATATTTTGTAAATGGAGTCATACAGTATGTATTCTTTTTATGTCTGTTTTGTTACCTTCAACCTACTTTTCATTGATACGTAATAAATATGTATTTTTGTTAGGGTATTGTGATATTTTGACACATTTATATGATGTGTAAAGATCAAATCAGGGTTATTGGGAGATAGCCATCACCTTTAGAATTTGTCTTTCTTTTCTCCTAGAACCTTTCAATGTATTCTTTTCTAGCTAATTTGAAGTGTACAATAGGTTATTTTTAACTATAGTCACCCTACTGATGTACTGAATACTAAATCTTCTATTTTTCTTGTTAAATTATAGCTGTGTACATTAATTCAATTATGGGGTACAAGGTGCTGGTTTTATATACAATTTGAAATACTTTCATCAAACTGGTTAACATAGCCTTCACTGCATTTTCTTAGTTATTGTGTTAAGACATTTATATTCAACACTTAGTAGATTTAGCATATACTCTTGTAAAATGCACCATAGGTGTGATCCCACCAATTATCCTCCCTCCATCCATCCTCACCCCTTCCCTCCCCTTCTCCTCCTCTTTCTCCTTTATCTTGGGCTGTAGTTGGGTTATAGATTTCCTATGGAAGTATGGGTGCTTATATATTGGTTTCACAGAAGAGCTGAGTACATTGGATACCTTTTCTTCCATTCTTCAGATACTTTGCTAAGAAGAATATGTTCCAGCTCCATCCATGTAAACATAAAAGAGGTAAAGTCTCCACCCTTTTTAAGGCTCCATGATATTCCATGGTATACATATACCACAATTTATTAATCCATTCATGGGTCCATGGGGACTTGGGCTTCTTCCGTGACTTAGCAGTTATGAATTGGGCTTCAATAAACATTCTGGTGCATATACCTTTGTTATAATGTGATTTTTGGTCTTCTGGATATATTCCTCATAGAGGAATTATAGGATCGAATGGCAGGTCTATTTTTAGATCCCTAAGTAATCTCCAAACATCTTTCCAAAAGGAACACGTTAGTTTGCCTTCCCACCAGCAGTGCAAAAGTGTTCTCTTTTCTCCACATCCACGCCAACATCTCTGGTTTTGAGATTTTGTGATGTGGGCTAAACTTACTGGAGTTAGATGATATCTCAAAGTGGTTTTGATTTGCATTTCTCTGATGATTAAGGATGGTGAGAATTTTTTCATGTGTCTGTAGGCCATGTGCCTGTCTTCTTCAGAGAATTTTCTGTTCAAGTCCCTTTCCTAAACTGAGATGGGATCACTAGTTCTTCTCTTGCTAATGTGTTTGAGTTCTCTGTGGATTCATTCTATCTGACTGTATGTTTGTACCCATTCGGCCTATTTATTTTAGATTTATGTGTACATTGTTGCATAACTGAATAGTCCCTTTTATAATTTCTGAGTCATATTCCATTAAATGAATATACCACAATTTGTTTCATACATTCACTTTTTTAAATGAACAGTGGGCAGTTTTCAATTTGGGGCTTTTAAAAATAAAGGTGCTATAAATATTTGATTAAAAGCCCACATGTACATATGATTTGTCTCTGGACTAAATAGTAGGAATGCACTGGCTGGCTCATATGACAGATGTGAAATAAACATTGTAAGAAACTGCCAAACTGTTTTGCAATGTGGTTGTACCACTTTTCATTCCAAGCATCAAGGTATGAAAGTTTCATCCTCTATAACCTTACCAGTGCTTGGTATGGTCAGCCTATTTAACTTTAGGCATTCTCACATGGTGTTGTGCTATCTCATTGCCCAACTCTCCTGACAACCAGGAATACTCTGGAATTTAAGAATGAGCCCATGTGTGAAATCAATCTGAGGGTTTAGGTGGGAGGGAAGAACGAGTACACTTGAAAGTAATAACATAAATAGAGGCACTCTAGACATCCTAGAACTGTTCATGGTGGACATTAAATTAATGGTACTTAAGATTTGGAGCAAGAAGGCCACCGAGTAACAGCTTCTTAGCAACCAGATACAGTGAGATTGAGGAGAGAGGACTCCAGTCACCTCTGGCTTTTGGGCTCTGCCCAGAAACATCCCTTTGGGGATGAGGGAGACAGTGAGGGTCTTCTTCACCCCAGAAGGAGGACAAAATCAGGGGAGCCGTGGCAAGTGGTTGCGTTCATTCAGTCTGACGCCGTGGCTATATGTACAGCAGCAGAGAGACTTCAGACAGGGAAGGCCTTCCCTGTGGGTTGTTTGGGTTTTTTGGACTTGGGCACTTGGTTGAATTACCTTGGGAGAACTTTGGTGAGATTGTAGGCGACTTTAAGCATTGTCCATGGTGCAAGACCTAGCCACTGGGTCAGAACCGAGCTATCATTGTTGGGTAGTAAACTGCACACAGCCATTGTCGGAGAGCTGCCCTGTAAGCTCCGCCCTCAGGGTTACAGAGTGAGGTCCCAGCTGGGAGACCTTGAGCAAATGATCTAGCAACTGTGAACACTGCCAAAGGCCAGGACCGAAACTGAGCAGAAGAGTGGAGCTTTCAGTGTTTGGCAGTAGGAGAGCTAAATTGCAGCCTCAGTACTCAGGAGCAGAGACTGAGGCCAGTTTTGGCACACATGATAAGTGGTCAGCCACTTCAGGAGAGATCCCGGTGACATGTGCTTTCCTGGGAAAGCCTCTGCTTAGCCAAGGTTAGCAGTTTAAAGTGTATTTTAAGCGGGCTGAGGAGAGATTCAGAATCTAACTCTGTGGGGTTTGAGGGCAAGGAACTCAACAGAGACCTCCAGTCTCCATCTTATACAGCTGTATCAGCATTGTGATAAGCATCTCAAGCCCCAGAAGATCACCTGTTGCCCAGACAATATTCAGCAAGATATTATATATATATACACACTGCTTTGTTTTTGGATTTTTTTCTTTTATTTTATTTCAACTTTCCCCCCCCTAGATTTTGCTTTTTTACCTTTCTTCATTTCTCTAGTGTAAATATAATTTCCACTTTTGCCTTCTTTAATATAAGAACTTCATTTTTGCTAGTATTTCTGCCCCATTATTTGGATTTTCCCCCAATTTTATCCCATAAGGTTTTCTATTTGTTTGTTTTGGTTTGAGTTATACTATTTTTGGCTTTCCTCTCTATTTGGTGGAGGTGGGGTATCATGTCTTCTCAGACTGGCAAAGAGCTGCTGACCTCAAGGGAACCACTCAACCCTGAACACCAGATGTTGGAGATTTTTAAGGTAGGGGTCAACATAACCTGCTGCACACCCTTATTACTCCTGTCTCCCTCTTTCAGTGCCTCTCTTTTGTTTGTCAATATTCCCTTTTACTCATTCTCTCTCCTTTCTCTTTTTTCTTTTTTTAATCTTTCTTCCCTTCTTGTTCTTCAATCTTCTCATCTTTTTAGTCCTGCAGCAAAAGGACTCACAGAAACCTTAGGTCAGAGGCAAGATAATCTAAAGATCAAGAGGAAGTGAAAGGAAAATTAGCGCAAGGAAATGATAAAAGAAAACACTCATGGGAAGAAACAGCAGAAAAATCCTGGCAACATGAAAAACCAGTCCAGAGAAACTCCCCCACAGAACCATGAGGTTGTTACTGCAGAAGATTCCACTTATAAGTAAATGTTAGAAATGACAGAAGGGAATTTAAAATACAGGTGATGAAAACAGTGAAGGAAATTACTGAAAAAGTGTAAAATAACCAAAAGGAAATCCAAACACTGGATCAAATAAGAGATGAATGAAATGAAAAATATAGAAAAGATACAGCAGAACTGAATGAATTGAAGCAGTTAAGTAGGGAACTTAAAGATGCAATAGAATGTATCAATAACAGATTAGACAATGCAGAAGAAAGAATCTCAGAGTTAGAGGATAAAGGTCTTGAGCTAGCGCAGATAGTTAAAGAGGCAGAAAAAAGAGAGAGAAAGGAGGACATTCACTGACAGAATTATGGGACTTCATGAAGCATTCAAACATATGAGTTATGGGTATCCCAGAAGGGAAAGAAGAATTCCCCAGAGAAATGGAAGCCATTATAGAGAATACTATATAAAAATTTTCCCTAATGTCACCAAAGATTCTGACACACTCTTTCAGAGGGATATCAGACCCCAGGTTGCCTCAACTCAAATAGAGGTTCTCCAAGGCACATTGTGATGAACATGTCCAAAGACAAGACAAAAGAAAAGATTCTGCAAGCTACCAGGAGTAAGTGCCACCTGACCTACAGGGGCAAATCCATCAGTTACTGCAGACTTCTCTAATGAAAAGTTTCAAGCCAGAAGACAATAGTCATCTCCCTTTAATCTACTTAAGCAAAATAATTTCCAGCCCATAATTCTATATCCTGCTAAGCTAACCTTTGGATTTGATGGAGAAATCAAATCTTATACGGATATGAAAACATTGAGCAAGTTTTCCACAACAAGACCAGCTCTAAAGGAAATACTTCAACCTATTCTACACACTGACCATCACAATGGACCACCAGCAAAGTAAGCACCCAGACATTAATGGACAGAACTTAGCTTCTACGATGATGCAAAAGATGAAACAAAGCAATGGACTGTCATAAAATAAGATGAATAGAGTGCTACCACATGTATCCATTATCTCAATAAACGTGAATGGCTTGAATTCCCCACTAAAGAGGCATAGACTAGCTGATTGGAAAAAAAGATACAAGCCATCCATTTGCTGTCTGCAGAAAACACACCTAGCCTCAAAAGACAAATTAAAACTCATAATTAAGGGTTGGAAGATAAATTTTCAGGCAAATGGAATTCAGAAGAAAAGAGGGGCTGCAATCTTCTTTTCAGATACAAGTGGGTTTAAAGGATCAAAGTCAAAAAACACAATGATGGACACTTAATATTCATCAAGGGAAAATATAGCAAGACACGTACATTCTAAATATTTACTCAACCAACTTAAGTGCTCCCAGATTCGTGAAACAGACCTTAATTAGTCTGAGCAATATGATATCCCATAACATCATAATAACAGGGGACTTTACCACTCCTTTACAGAGCTGGGCAGATCCTGTAAAGAGAAATTAAACAAAGATATAAGAGACATAAATGAGACCCTAGAACAACTGTGCTTGATAGACATATATAGAACACTCCATCCCCAAGCTAAAGAATATACATTAACCTCATTAGCCCATGGAACATTCTCCAAAACTGATCATATCCTAGGACACAAAACAAACCTCAACAGAATCAAAAGAATTGAAATTTCACCTTGTGTCTTCTCAGCCCACAAGGCACTGTAGGTGGAGCTAAACTCCAACAAGAACGTTCAACACCATACAAAAGGCATGGAAATTAAACAACCTTATGCTGAATAACAGCAGGGTAGAGGAAGAAGTAAAAGAGAAAGTCATTAAATTCCTTCAGCACAACAACAATGAAGACATGAGCTACCAAAACCTGTGGGAGACAGCAAGAGCAGTCTTGAGGGGAAAATTTATCACCTTAGATGCCTACATCCAAAAAAGAGAAAGAGAACTCATCAGGAAACTCACAAGCCATCTTATGGAATTGGAAATAGAAGAATAATCTAAGCCTAAACCCAGGACAAGAAAATAAATATCCAAAATTAAATCACAGATCAATGAAATTGAAAACAAAAGAAATCATTCAGAAAATTAATGAAACAAGAAGTTGGTTTTTTGAAAAAATAAATAAAATAGATAAACCTTTGGGCAGACTAACTAGAAATAAATAAGGAAAATCTCTAATAATCTCAATCAGACATGATAAAGGGGAAATAATAACAGATGCCACAGAGATACAAGAGATTATCTCTGAACACTACCAGAAACTCTACACCCAGAAATTTCATGATGTGAAGAAAATGGATCAATATTTGGAATCATACCCTCTCCCTAGACTTAGCCAGAAAGAAATAGATCTCCTGAACAGACCGATTTCAAGCACTGACATCAAAGAAACAATAAATAATCTCTGAAAAAAAGAATGCCCTAGTCTGGATGGCTTCAAACCAAAATTCTTTCAAACCTTCAAAGAAGAGCTTATTCCCATGCTGCAGAAATTATTCCAAAAAATTAAGGAGGAAGGAATCTTCCCAAAACATGGTCTATGAAGCAAACATTACGCTGATACCAAAACCAGGAAAAGACCCAACTAAAAAGGCCAACTTCAGACCAATTTCACTAATGAATATAGATGCAAAGATTCTCAACAAAATCCTAGCCAATAGATTACAGCTTATCATAAAAAAACTCATATATCAGAGGGGAAGTGTCAAGATGGCCGACAGGCACCAGTCTCCGACAGAAGCTCCTGTTCAGAGGAAAGGATAAAGTCCGGAGAAACCCCCAACAAAGTCCAAAACTGGGAGCCCAGCTGAGAGAGACGAGTGATACCGGCAAGATACCTCTTCTGAGACAGGTGGAGACTCCTAGAGGACAATCCACAGGTACATAAATCACCCCAAAGGAATAGCACCCATCCCCTCCCCCAAGAAAGGTGTGCTTTTCCTTTGTTTCCTCTTCAACTGCTCCTCCGAGTCTCCTACAGACCACAAATAAACTGAGGACCTATTCTCTCACTCCACGAGTGAGAGCTGCCAACAGGGAAGTTTACTACCCTGGAGGAACCCAGTTGAGACTCGGAACACCCTCCCCCAGGCAGAAAAGTGGAACTGGCATTGACACTGCCATTTTGAGTTTCCAGTTCACTCTCCCTCCCCTTGCCGACAGAGACAAGGAGAGTAGACCCAAGAACAGCATCCACCCACCCTTTCAAGATCAAGCCCCCTGTCCCAGTCCTTCACCGGTAGAACTGTTTGATTCACGCTTTCTGCCTGCAGACGGATTCCCCTCAGTCAGCACATTCTGCACTCAGCTGTCTCCCGGGCTGCTATCTGCACTTCCTGAGACCTTGGTGCCGGTGACCGGGATTGACACCGGACAGGGAGGGCTACACACCCTGCCAGACATCCGCCTCCGGGACTTTGGTGGCCCTTGACAGTGACTGACTTCTTCTGGGTCGGGTCACTGAGCCGGGCCGCCTCCTGGAGCCCTGCTGGCCCGCGTCTGCCATCAACTCCTGCGGGGGAGGGTTGCACAGTCCCACCAGCTGCTTGCCTACCTCCAGGGCTTTGGTGGCAGGTGAGGACAATTGACTTCTGCTAGGGCAGGTCCAGCAGCCGCGCCTCCTGGGGTCCCCTGGCCCTTGATCACCACCAGCTCCTGCCTGAGAGGGTCATGCTGTCCTGCCACTCGTGCGCCAGCCTCCAGGGCTTTGGTGGCCAGAGGGGAACTGACTTCTGTTGGGCGGGTCCTGCAGTCTCGCGCCCGCCTCCCGGGGTCTTGTCAGCTGGCAGTCGCCAGCAGCTCCTGCTGGGGAGGGTCGCGCCATCCCTCCAGTGGCACGCGTGCCCCCCCCCGGGGCTTGGTGGCCTGTGAGGGCAGTTGACTTCTGCTGGGGCAGGTCGCGCTGTCCTACTCCTGCCTCCCGGGACCTCTCAGCGCACGATCACCGCCAACGCCTTCCGGAGAGGGTTGCGCCATCCCACCAGTGGGGTTTTGGTGGCCTGCAAGGACAACTGACTTCTCCTGGGGCAGGCCGCAAATCCACGCACCTGCCTCGCGGGGCCTTGCCAGCTCGGGGTCTCCAGAAGCTCCTGCCTGGGAGGGTCGTGCTATCCCACCAGCCGTGCATCTGCCTCAGGGGCTTTGGTGGCCAGTAAGGACAACTGACCTCCGCTGGGGCAGGTTGCGCTGGGCAGGTTGCGCCTGCCTCCCAGGGCCTTGAAGGCAACACTGACTCCTGCAGGGGTGGGCTGCATCAACCCTCCTGCTGGCCCCGCCTACCGGGGTCTTGCCGGGTTGTGCCCAGGAGAAAACTAGAAGAACCCACTGGCAGAAAAGTTTTAGGGATGGTTTCCAAAAGGTGCAAATCCAACATGGGACGGAATCAGAAAAACTCTGGCAACCAGAATAACCAGAGTAGATTAACTTCCCCAAAGAAGAATGGGGTAGACACAATGGAAGACCCATTACATAAACAGATATCTGAAATGTCAGAAATTGAGTTCAGAATCTGGATAGGGAGTAAGATCAACAGGTAGGAGGAAAAGAGGGAGCAAGAACTTCAGATCATTCAAAAGCTGTCCCAGGAATTCAATGATTTCAAAGATAAAATGACCAAGGATTACAATAGAGATTTGAAGAGCACCATTGAATCCCTCCATCAGAGGATGGACGAGGCAGAAGATAGGATCTCCAAGACAAAGACTTTGAACGCACCCAGACTTCCAAACATTTTGACAAATGGAGAACAAAAACAGATCTCTCACTCAGAGAGAGCTCAGATAATTTGAAGAAAACTAATATTCGCCTTACAGGAATCCCTGAAGGTGATGAAGTTGCTTCACAAAACACAGAGGCACTCCTTAATGAAATTATGAACGAGAACTTTCCGGACATGCCAAGCGACCCTGAAATTCAGGTAGAAGACAGCTTCAGAACCCCAGCAGGACTCAACCTGAACAAGACATCCCCCAGGCATATCATAATCAACTTCACTAAAGTTAACATGAAAGAGAAAATCCTGAAAGCAGCTAGACGCAAGAAAACATTAACCTACAAGGGGGAGAACATTAGAATGACTGCAGATCTCTTGGCTGAAAACTTTCTGGCTAGAAGAGGGTGGTCACCGACCTTCAACCTCCTAAAACAAAACGACTTTCAACCCAGAATCCTCTATCCAGCTAAACTGAGCTTCATTTATGATGGAGAAATTAAATACTTTAATGATATTCACATGTTGAAGAAATTTGCCATTACTAAACCAGTCCTCTAGGATATCCTCAAACCTATCCTCCATAAGAACCAACGCAATCCTCCACCACATAAATAAACCCATCCTGAAAATTTTGACTAAATTCCAATCTCCACAGAGACAAAAAGATCAAAGATGTCTAATGAACCTTCAAAAAACTCAACACCCAAAATTATGCCAGGATTATCAATAGTCTCAATCAATGTAAATGGCTTAAACTGCCCTCTAAAGAGACACAGGCTGGCTGACTGGATACAAAAACTCAAGCCAGATATCTGTTGCA
>NW_003852643.1:1243439-1257676 GCF_000181295.1 Otolemur garnettii | reverse complement strand
CAGCCACAAAGAAAGATGGAGACCTTGCTTCCTTCATGTTTACATGGATGGAGCTGGAAAATGTCCTCCTTAGCAAAGTATCTCAAGAATGGAAGAAAATGTATCCAATGTACTCAACACTATTATGAAACTAATTGTTAGCTATCTTAGGAAAGCTACAATCCAAATCAAGCCCTAGACTATGGGGAAAGGGAGGGGAGGGGATGTGAGAGGATGGGTGAAGAGAATGATATTGTGGGGATCACATCTATAATTTATCCTATTAGGGTACATGTGAATTTGTCTAAATTTGAATATAAATGTCTTATCACAACAATTATGAGAAAGACATGATGGCTATGTTATCCAGTTGGATGAGAGTTTTCCAAACTGCATATGGAAGCAACACACTGTATCCTATGATAGAATTAATGCACACAATTATGATCTAATAAAAAATAAATTAAAAAAAACTCATATATCATGATGAAGTAGGATTCACCCCAGGTATGCAAGGCTGGTTTAACATACCCAAGTCCATAAATGTAGTTCACCATATCAACAGCACCAAAATCAAAGACCATATGTTCCTCTCAATAGATGCAGAAAAAGCATTCGGTAAAATCCAGCATCCTTTTACAATTACAACACAGAAGAGTATAGTCACATTTAAGTTGGCCCATTTCTTAAACTGATCAAAGCCATCTATGACAAAGCCATAGCTAATATTTTACTGAAAAGAGTAAAACTGAAAGATTTTCCACTTAGAACTGGAATCAGATGAACTTGTCCCCTATCACAATTACTATTCAACATAGTGATGGAAGTTCTAGTCAATACAATCAGGCAAGAGAAGGAAATGAAGGGCATCCAAATGGGAGCAGAGGAGGTCCTTCTTTGCTGATGATATGATCTTATACTTAGAGAACACAACAGACTCAACCATAAGACTCCTGGAAGTCATTAAAAAATATAGTAATGTCTCAAGATATAAAATCAATGTCCACAAGTCAGTAGCCTTTGTATATGCCAATAACAGCCAAGATGAGAGATTAATTAAGGACACAACCCCCTTCGCAATACCTCCAAAGAAAATGAAATACCTAGGAATATACTTAACCAAAGAAGTAAAAGACATTTATAGAGAAAATTATGAAACACTAAGAAAAGAACTACCAGAGGATATTAACAAATGGAAGAACATACCATGCTCATGGCTGGGAAGAATCAACATTGTTAAAATGTCTATACTTCCTAAAGCCATCTACTGATTCAATGCCATCCCTATTAAAATACCAACATCATAATTTCAATATTGCAAAATATAATTCTTTGTTTTGTATGGAATCAGAATAAACCCATATATTAAGGCAGTTCTTAGTAATAAAAACAAAGCTGGGGATATCAGCATACCAGACCTTAGGCTATACTACAAGGCTATAGTTATCAAAACAGCATGGTACTGGCACAAAAATAGAGAAATGGACATTTGGAATCAAATAGAAAGCCAGGAAATGGAGGGTGGAGGCAAGATGGCTGACTGGAGCCAGCTTTCCACAGAGGCTCCCATCCAAAAGGAGAGTTAAAGGACTGAAGTTTAGCAAGTAAGCTGATGGTTTGGAGCTGAGCCAAGAGAGAAGGTTGAAGAATGCACATCAACCCTGCTGAGGTGAGCTGCAACCCCAAGGATACAAACAAAATGTACAAAATCCATCACCAACTGGATGGGAGTTCCCTCCCCCTTGAGAACTGCTCGCAGTATACTTTCTACAAACAAGTGAACAGAGTTTAAACATCCTTCCATTTTATCCCACGGCAGAGACCCTCTAAAAACCGGATCTCCTTCCCCTACTAGGGTGCCATGGCACTCTCCTCCCAGGCGTAAAATTGTATATATTCTCTACCTGCAATTCTGAACCCCCAGCACTACCCTCCACTCTCACCCTGAGGTCTGGAAGCCTGTCATCCATGAAGTCCAGATTCTTGGGTATTTTTTTGATAGGTGTGCACAGGGTGTGGGCTGTTGCAGGTCTATGCCGATTCTGTGGCATGGAGGAAAGGAGAAAATAGTGGACTGAAGGAACCATAAGGGGAAAGGGAGAGGTGGGGTACCCTACTCCCAGCCCCCACAAAGAACATCAGTGAGAACAATAGGGCTCACACCCCTGGAGATATTTCGGACACTCCCTGTCTCCCTGGGCAACCAGAGAAAGCCAGGCATCTTCTCCAGTGGCCAACACTGGCGGAATATATCTGGGATGGTAACAAAGAGCAAAGGGTATGCCTGAGGCAGTACTGGCCTGGGTGAAGCGCAGCGGAACAGAGAATTGAAAACACCTGCACAGAGACGGTATACTCCCTGGGCAGGGCTTCATCAGGACTGCTTAGTGAGCCTAATAAACACCCACCCCTGGCCGGGCGTTGTGGTGGGCGCCTATAGTCCCAGCTACTTGGAAGGCTGAGGCAGGTGAATAGCCTGAGCCCAGGAGTTTGAGGTTGCTGTGAGCTGTGATGCCACAGCACTCTACCAAGGGGGATAGCCTGAGGCTCTGTCTCAAAAAAAAAAAAAAAAAAAGAAACACCCACCCCTCAGGGGATCATAACTGAGACAAAGGCAGATGGGAAACCAAAAACTGAGTGTAAGCTCTAACTGGACCCTCCCCAGCACAGACTGCAGGGGAAACAGAAACAACAGCTCTGGGCAGTGGCACAGACCAGGGCTGAGTCACAGTTTTGGTGAATACAAACAGCACCTGGTCCACAGGGGAATATAGCCAGGATGGAATCACAAATTCTGCACAAATATAAGTGTCAGTAACTTCAACTGGGGCAGGGCTGGAACTGAGTGATCCACTCCAGCTTCCATTAACCACCTGAGGTTGTCAGGCCTCAGCTTCCCCTGCTGGATGGTGGCAGAGTGCAGAGATCTGGCTGAGGAGACATATGATCTCTCTGTGACTCAGGCAGACTCAAACCCCTGGAGCATCTGCTCACTGGAGGGAACTGGGTCATAAGCCTGCAGGATTACCAGTGATTTGGTGTGACAGAGGTGCAAGGTAGGAAAGGAGGCACAAACCAGACTAATTCATTTCCTGGGGGGGGGGGTCCTTCTGACTCCACGGAGCCCCAGAACAAGTAATACTTCAGTTGCCAGCAGACTCCTGCTATCTAGTTGCCAGAGACCTTTTGAACTCCTTCATTTGAGTCCAGGTGCTGACTGGGACAACTGATTTGGATCTCTCAGACTGGACCAGAAACCCGAGGACTATCCAAAATGGCACCCTATTTGTGTGGTTGTGGGAAGGTTTGATTTTTCCTTTTCCAGTTATTGCCTGTGGGGGCAGGGTGACTTAATTGCTGGTATTTCTTCACAGTTGAGACTTCAACCCAGAGTAACTAATACAGTAGGGTAGGACAGAGACCAGGTGAATACAAGACAGAGCCACTTAGCCCCACCACACAAAGTAAGTCCCCAGTATCTTAGGCTGTAGCACTGTATGGGTCCTTTTCAAATCTCTAGAGGAAAAGATACAGACACAGTCATAGAGTCATAGTTCTTGGTAAAGGACTGGTTAATGACTCCTCCAGGAGCCCCCCCAATCCAACTTCACCTTAGTGTAAAATAATTATTGGGCAGAATTAGCAGAAAAACTCTGGTAACATGAATAACCAGAGCAAATCAACTCCCCCAATTAATAATACAGTGGACAAAACTGAGGATCCTATTCATAGACAAATGACTCAGATATCAGAAATCGAATTCATAGTTTGGATTGCAAATAAGATTAATAGGATGGAGATAAAGTTGGAATTAGAAATTCAAGGAGGAATTCAAAAGTTGTCTCAAGAATTCAATGAATTCAAATACAAAATTACTAAAGACTTTGACACACTGAGACAAAAATTTGCAGTCCTCAAAAATATGAGAAATAAAGTAGAATCCCTCAGTAACAGAATGGAGCAAGCAGAAGAAAGAATTTCTGATATTGGAGACAAAGCTTTTGAACGCTCCCAAGCACTCAAAGAGGAAGAGAAATGGAGAGCAAAAACAAATTATTCTCTCAGAGAGCTTTGGGATAATTAAAAAAAAAAAGCCTAATGTTTGCCTTATAGGAATACCTGAAGGAGATGAAGTTGCTTCACAAAGCATAGAGGCC
The DNA here is from genome assembly GCF_000181295.1 of Otolemur garnettii. Classification (NCBI taxonomy): domain Eukaryota; kingdom Metazoa; phylum Chordata; class Mammalia; order Primates; family Galagidae; genus Otolemur; species Otolemur garnettii. Next base: position 1,253,540 of record NW_003852643.1, on the reverse strand, counting down.
CTTTTTCATGAGATTATGAAGGAGACCTTTCCAGACACACCAAGAGATTCTGAAATGCAGATAGCAGACAGTTTCAGAAACCCAGCATGGCTCAACTTGAGTAAGACATCCCCCAGGCAAATTATTATTAACTTAACTAAAGTTAATATGAAGGAGAAAATTCTGAAAGCATCCAGATGTAAGTAAACCATAACCTACAAGGGGAAGAATATTACAATGAATGCAGATCTCTCTGCTAAAACCTTTCAAGCTAGAAGAGGGTGGTCATCAACTATTAATCTCCTAAAACAAAATAACTTTCAACCCAGAATCCTGTATCCAGCTGAACTGAGTTTCATTTATGATGGAGAAATTAAATACTTTAATGACATTCACATGTTGGAGAAATTTACCATAACTGAACGAGATCTCCAGGAAATCCTCTGACCTAACCTCCATAATGACAAGCTCAATCCTCCACCACAAAAGTAAACACACTCAAAAACTTTTGATCAAATTCCAACTTCCACAGTGGCAAAAGGATTAAAAATGTCCACTGGACTTTTGAATAATTTGATTCCCAAAATTCTACCAGGCTTACAAATTTCTCAATTAATGTGAATGGCTTCAATTGATATCTACTGAGGCACAGGCTGCCTGACTGGATACAAAAACTCAGGCCAGATATCGGCTGGATACAAGAATCTCATCTTAACCTTAAAAGATAAATATAGACTCAGGGTGAAGGCATGGTCATCTATATTTAAGGTAAATGGAAATCAGGAAAAAGCAGGTGTTGTAATTTTATTTGCAGATACAATAGGCTTTAAACCAACAAAAATAAGGAAAGATAAGGATACTCACTTCATATTTGTTAAGGGTAATACTCAACATGATGAGATTTCAATTATTAATATTTATGCAGCCAACCAGAATGTGCCTCAATATATAAGAGAGACTCTAACAGACATGAGCAACTTGATTTCCTCCAGCACCATAATTGTCAGAGATTTTAACACTCCCTTGGTAGTGTTGGGTAGATACTCCATTAAGAGGCTAAGCAAAGAAGTTTTAGATTTAAACTTAACCATTCAACATTTTGTTGAATTAAAAGACATCTACAGAACATTTCATCCTAACAAAACTGAATACACATTCTTTTCATCGGTCTACAGAACATACTACAAAATTGATCACATCTTAGGTCACAAGTCTAATGCTCTTAGGTCACATGTTAGGTCACAAGTCTAACCTCAGCAAATTTAAAAGCATAGAAATTATTCCTTGCATCTTCTCGAACCACTATGGAATAAAACTTGAACTCAGTAACAACCGGAATCTACAAACTCATGCAAAAACATGGAAGCTAAATCACCTTTTGCTGAATGGTAGTGAGGTCAAGGACGAGATTAAGAAGGAACTTACAAAATTTTTGGAACAAAACAATAATGAAGACATGTATTATCAGACTGTCTGGGATACTGCAACGGCAGTCTGAAGAGGGAAATTTATAACACTGCAAGCCTTCCTCAAGAGAACAGAATGAGAGGAAGTTAACAACTTAATGGGACAACCCAAGCAACTGGAAAAGGAAGAACATTCCAATCCCAAACCCAGTAGAATAAAACAAATAACCAAAATTAGAGCAGAATTAAATGAAATTGAAAACAAAAGAATTATACAACAGATCAATAAATACAAAAGTTGTTTTTTTGAAAAGGTCAATAAAATAGATAAATTTTTGGCTAACCTAACCAGGATAAAAACAGTAAAATTTCTAATTTCATCAATCAGAAATGGTAATGATGAAATAACAACAGACTCCTCAGAAATTCAAAAAATCTTGAATGAGCATTACAAAAAATTTTATTGTCAGAAATATGAAACTCTTAAGGAAATTGACCAATACTTGGAAGCATGTCACCTTCCAAGACTTAGGCAGAATCAAGGGGAAATGTTGAACAGGCCTATACCAAGTTCTGAAATACCATCAACTATATAAAATCTCCTTAAAAAGAAAATCCTGGGACCAGATGGCTTCAATCAGAATTCTACCAAACCTTTAAAGAGGAACTAGTACCTATATTACTTAAGGTTATGCAATATATAGAAAAATAATGAGTACTACCCAACACATTCTATGAAGTAAACATCACCTTGATCCCCAAACCAGGAAAAGACACAGCATGAAATGAAAATTATAGACCAATATCACTAATGAATATTGATACAAATATATTCAACAAGATCTTAACAAACAGCATCCAGCAACATATCAAACAAACTATACACCATGACCAAGTGGCTTTTATCCCAGGGTCTCAAGGCTGGTTCAATATACTTAAATCTATAAATATAATTCATCACATAAACAAATTAAAAAACAAAGACCATATGATTCTCTCAATTGCTGCAGAAAAAGCTTTTGATAATATCCAGCAGCATCCATTCATGATCAGAACACTTAAGAAAATAGGTATAGAAGGGACATGTCTTAAACTGATAGAGGCCATCTACAACAAACCCACAGCCCATACTGTATTGAATAGAGTTAAATTTAAATAATTTCCATTCAAATCAGAAACCAGGCAAGGTTGCCCGTGTCCCCACTGCTGTTTAATACTGTAATGGAAGTCTTAGCCATCACAATTAGGCAAGAAAAAGCAATCAATGGTATCCATATAGGGTCAGAAGAGATCAAATTTTCACTCTTTGCAGATGATATGATTGTATATCTGGAAAACACCAGGGATTCTACTACAAAACTCTTAGAAGTGATCAAGGAATAAAGCGGCATCTCAAGTTATTAAATCAATACTCAGAAATCTGTAGCCTTTATATATACCAACAATAGTCAAGCTGAAAAAACAGTCAAGAACTCTATTCTGTTCATAGTAGGGCCAAAGAAGATGAAATATTTGGGACTTTACCTAACAAAGGACGTGAAAGATCTCTATAAAGAGCATTATGAGATCATTTTCAGCAATGTGGATGAACCTGAAGGACATTCATTAAGTGACAGATGCCATAGTCAGAAAGATAAATACTCCAGGGGGGCAGAGCCAAGATGGTGGACTGCAGCCAGATTTTTACAGAAGCTCCCTTCCAGAAGGAGGCTTAAAGGACAGAAGTTTAGCAAAGGAGCCAATGGTTTGGAGTGGAGCCAAGAGAGGAGATTGAAGAGCTCACTTCAATCTTCCTGAGGCGAGCTGCGACCCCAAAAATATAATCAAAAGATACAAAATCCACCACCAAGCGAACGGGAGTTCCCTCCACAAGAAGTGCTCGCAGTTTACTCCATGCAAACAAGTGAGCAGAGTTCAAACACCTACTTTTTAATCGTCAGTTAGCTTTCTTTTTTTTTTTATTAAGCCATATATACATAGATCATGAATACATTTATGCATATGTGGGGTACAGTGTGTTGATTTTCTTAATACAATTTGGAGTGCTTACATCAAACTAATTAATATAGCTTTCACCTCATTTACTTGATTATGGTGTTAAGACATTTATGTTCTACACTTGATAGATTTGACTTGCACCCTTGCAATATGTTCCATGGGTGTGGTCCCACCGTTTAACAGAGTCTGTTATTATTTTCCCTCTGCCATTTCTGATTGACAAAATTAGAGATTTTACTCTTTTATTCCTGGTTAGGTTAGACAAAGTTTTATCTATTTTAATGACCTTCTCAAAAAAACAACTTTTTGATTCATTGATCTGTTGTATAATTCCTTTGTTTTCAATTTCATTTAATTCTGCTCTGATTTTGGTTATTTCTTTTCTTCTGCTGGGTTTGGGGTTGGAATGTTCTTCCTTTTCCAGTTGCTTGAAATGTCCGATTAAGTTGTTGACTTCCTCTCTTTTTGTTCTCTTGAGGAAGGCTTGCAGTGCTATAAATTTCCCTCTTAGGACTAACTTTGCAGTATCCCACAGGTTGAGAACAACTGCTTTAAGGAAAATGTTTGCTTTTTTGGAGTTGTCCCATAGCTCTCTGAGAGAATGATCCATTTTTCCTTTCCACTTTTCTTCCTTTTTGAATGCTTGGGAGCATTCAAAAGCTTTGTCTTCAAGGTCAGAAATCCTTTCTTCTGCCTGTTTTACTCTGTTACTGAGGAATTCTACTGTATTTCTCATATCTTGGCAGGCTACAACTTCTTTTCTCAGTGTGTCAAAATCTTTGGTGATTATGTCTTTGAATTCATTGAAATCTTGAGATAACTTTTGAATTATTCCTAGAATTTCTATTTCCAACTTTACTTCCACTCTGTTAATCTTATTTGCCATCTAATTTCTAAACTTGATTTCTGACATCTCAGCCTTTGTTTATGAATGGGATCTTCAGGTGTGTCTGCTTCATCATTCCTTGAGCAAGTTGATCTACTCTGATCATTCATGTTGCCAGAGTTTTTCTACTGATTCTGTCCCATGATTATTTTTCACCATTTGGCTAGATGAGGAGGTAAGGTGAAATTGGATTGGGGGCTCCTGGAGTTGTGATTAACCAGTCCTTTGCCAAATACCTGGGACCAGTGACTACAGCTTTTCCCCTACAGCTTTGCAAAGGACCTGTACAGTACTACAGCCTGAGACTCTGGAGACCTGTTGGGTGTAGTGGGGCTAGGTGGCTCTGTCTTGTATTCAGATGGTCTCTGTCCAGTCCTGGTGAATCAGTGACTCTGGGTTGAAGTCTCAGCTGTGGGAAAATACAAGCAACTAAGACACCCTGCCCCCCACATGCAACAGCTAGAAGAGGAAAATCAAAGTTTCCAACTACAACCCAACCAGGGTACCACCTTGGAGAGTCATCAGGTGATTGGCCCAGGTCAAGAGTTCCAAACCAATTGTCCCTGTCAGCACCCACTTTTAAGTGGAAGAGTTCAAAAGGTCTCCAGCAACTAGATAGCAAGGGTCTGATCGAAGCTCAAGTGTGGCTAGCTCCCGTGCTCCATTGAATCAGAAATTCCTGCTCAGCAAATAATTTAGGCCAGGAAGGTTGATGTGTCCTTCTCCACCTTGCACCTCCTTCACACCTAGTCACTGGTAAACCTGCAGGACTACAGCCCAGTTCCCTCCAATGAGCAGATGTGCCAGGGGTTGCAGGGTTTTGTGTCTGCCAGAGACACAGGGAGATCGATGTCTCCTGGGCCAGGCTGCTGTACTCTGCCACCAGGTAGCAGGGGGAGCTGATTCCTGACTACCTTGAGTGCTCGATGGAAGCTGGACAGTGTCACTCAGTTCCAGCCCCACCTTAGACTGATGCTGCTGCCATTTATATTCTCATGGAATTTGTGTTTCTGTCTGGTCTGTGTTCCATTGCAAGCCAGGTGTGTTTTGACTTCACAGAAGCTGCAAATCAGCTCCACCCTGTGCCAACACTGCTGTACCAATTCTCGCAGAGCTGGTGTCTCTGTCTCCACTGCACTGTGTATTGGGGCAGGCCCAATTAGAGATCACAAAGGCTCTCAGTTCCTGCCTTGCCCTGGGCTGATGCCACTGCCACTCTTGTCCCGGCTATGCCTCACTGAGGGCCAGGTGCCTCTTGGGCTCACAAAAGCAGCAATTCTGATTCAGTCCCAAACTGGGAGTATGACCCCTCTTCTTACGAGTATTCTAGTCTTAGTCCCCACCACCCTCACCTGGGTAGATACTCTGTCAGGCATACCCTTTGTTCATGTGGCCTGCATTTCCATCCCAGATCTGCCCCACCCATGGCTGCCCCTGGAATAGAGGCCTGGCTCCCTCTGGTTGCTAAGAGAGATGGGAAGTGTTTTTGTAAAATATCACTGGGGGGCAGAGCCAAGATGGTGGACTGCAGCCAGCTTTTAACAGAAGCTCCCATCCAGAAGGAGGCTTAAAGGACAGAAGTTTATGAAAGGAGCTGATGGTTTGGAGCGGAGCCAAGAGAAAAGATTGAAGAGTGCACTTCAATCTTCCTGGGGCAAGCTGTGACCCGAAAAATACAATCAAAAGATCCAAAATCCACCACCAAGTGGACGGGAGTCACCTCACCCCACAAGAAGGACTCACAGTTTACTCCATGCAAACAGGTGAGCAGAGTTCAAACATCTCCCACTGGATAGACTCCCTAAAAACTGGACCTCCTACCCCTGCTGTCATGCCACGGCACACTCCTGCCAGGCATAAAACTGTAAAACTGTATAAAACTGTATATAGTACCCACCTGCAACATTGAACTCAGAGGACTTCCACCCCCACCCTGAGGTCTGAAGGTTTGTTACCTACGAAGTCCAGATTATTGGGCATCTCCTGGAAAGAAGCAGAGGGGGAAAGGACTGGTGCTGCTCTGTGCTGACTGTGGCACAGGAGTGAGGAAAAGAAAGTTGGATCGGCGGAAGCCATACAGCAGCAGTTGCATCCTGAATTGCAAACTGATGCCATCCCAGACAAGCGAACCCCGTCTCTCTGGGCAACCAAGAGGTTCCGGGCAGCAGCCACAGGCTGAACGAATGGACTTGGTAACTTTTGTAAGTAAAGAGACAATTAAGACAATTAGCACCAGTCCTCAGGGGAATAGCTGAGACAAAGGCAGTGGGCAGCAGATGCTGGAATTGATACCTGAGTGTAAACTCTAATTTGCTTCAGGCTCAGAGCTGAGTTATTTACCAGCTCTAGAAAGCCTCTGAGATGCAGAAGAATTTAGACTGGACAGAAGGTGTGAGGCTGTAACGGCCACAACTTTAAAAGCATAAATTCTTCCCCTGACTGACTGGATTCTGATTTCCCAAGGAGCACCTCACCCTCAGGGGAATGCTGAGACAAAGGCAGTGGGCAGGCAAAGGCAGGAATTGATACCTGAGTGTAAAATCTAATTGCTCTCCAGGGTTGAGTTGCTCCTCAGCGGTAGCAGCCTTTGACTTGCAGAGGAATCTAGATGCAACAGAATGAGAGGGGCTGGAATTAAGAGAACATTCACAGCCTAATTTAAACATGCAAGGTCCCCCTGCCAGACTCAGATTCACAGATGATTTTGGCAGTCCTAAACCCTAGGAGCAGTTGCCTACTGGAGTGAATAGGGTCACAGAGCTGGGGGATTACGAGTGACTGGGTGCAAGGTGGGTAGGGATGTATTAACCATCCCAGACTAACCCATCTGCTTGGTGGGTCCCTTTGCCCTCACAGAGCACTGGAACAAGTTATATCCAAGCTGCGAGCAGACCCCTCTTATTTAGTTGCCAGAAACATTTGAACTTTTCCACCTGAAATGGGTGCTGACTGGGACAACTGATTTGGACCCCTTAAACTGGGAAGACCACCCAGGGACTATTCAAAGGGACACCCTGGGTGTATGGTTGAGGAAAGGTTTGATTTTCCTTGCCCAATTATTGTTTATGGGGGGAAGGGCGATTTAATTGCTGGTATTTCTCCACAGCTGAGACTTCAGCCAAGAGAAACTGAATCACTAGGGTAGGACAGAGACCAGCTGAAAATAAGACAGAGCCACTTAGCCCCACCACACCAAACAGGTCCCCAGTCTCTCAGGCCGTAACACTGTACGGGTCCTTGACAAACCTCAAGGGGAAAAGCCAAACAGGGTGAAATAATCATGGGGCAGAATCAGCGGAAAAGCTCTGATAACATGAATAACCAGAGTAGATCAACCCCTCCAAGAAAGAATGTGGCTGGTAATATGAATAACCAGAGTAGGTCAACACCTCCAAGAAAGGATGTGGCAGACAAAACTGCACATCACCTCTATAAACAGATAGCTGAGACGTCAGAAATTGAATTCAGAATTTGGACTGAAAATTAGATTAATAGAATAGAGGCAAAGATAGAACTAGAAATTCAAGGAGCATTCCAAAAGTTCACTCAAGAATTCAACGAATTCAAAGACAAAACCACCAAAGATTTTGAAACATTAAGGCAAGAGATTGCAGCCCTCAAAGATCTGAAAAATATGGTAGAATCTCTTGGTAACAGAGTGCAAGAGGCTGAAGAAAGGATCTCAGACGTAGAAGACAAAGCTTCTGAATATGTCCAAACATCCAAGGAGAATCAGAAATGGAAAGCAAAAATGAATCATTCTCTCAGAGAGCTCTGGAACAGTTTGAAGAAAACTAATATTCGCCTCATAGGAATCCCTGAAGGCGATGAAGTTGCTTCGCAAAACACAGAGGCTCTTCTGTATGAAATTATGAAAGTGAACTTTCCAGACATGTCAAGAGATCCTGAAATCCAGATTGCAGACAGCTTCAGAACCCCAGCACGACTCAACCTGAATAAGACATCCCCCAGACACATCATAATTAACTTCACTTAAGTGAATAGGAAAGAGAAAAACTTGAAAGCAGCGAGACGTAAGAAAAGTATAACCTACAAAGGGAAGAATATAAGAATAACTGCAGATCTCTGTGCCAAAACATTTCAGGTAAGAAGAGGGTGGTCATCAAAATTTAATCTCCTAAAACAAAATAACTTTCAGTCCAGGATCCTGTATCCAGCTAAACTGAGTTTCATTTATGATGGAGAAATTAAATAGTTTAATGACATCCATGCATTGAAGAAATTTGCAATAACTAAACCAACTCTCCAGGATATTCTCAGACCTATTCTCCATAATGACCAGTGCAATCTTCCACCACAAAAGTAAACTAACTCAGAACTATTGATCAAACTCCAACTTCTACACTGGCGAAAGGATTAAAAATGTCCACTGGACTTTTGAACAACTCGATACCTAAAATTTTATCAGACTTATCCATAATTTGAATCAATGTGAATGGCTTAAATTGTCCTCCAAAGAGGCACAGATTGGCTGATTGGATACAGAAACTCAGACCAGACATCTGTGTATAAAAGAATCTCATCTTACCTTAAAAGACAAATATAGACTCTGGGTGAAGGGATGGTCATCTATCTTCCAGGCTAATGGAAAGCAGAAAAAAAGCAGGTGTTGCAATTTTATTCACAGATACAGTAGGTTTTAAATCAACAAAAGTAACCAAGGATAAAGATGACCACTTTATATTTGTTAAGGGCAATACTCAATACGATGAGATATCAATTACCAATATCTATGCACCCAACTAGAATGCACCTCAAGTTATAAAAGAGATTCTAACTGACATGAGCAACTTGATTTCCCCCAGCTCCATCATAGTCAGAGATTTAAACATTCCTTTGGCAGTGTTGGATAGATCCTCCAATAAGAAGCTTAGCAAAGAAATCTTAGATTTAAATTTAACTATTCAACTTCTGGACTTAACAGACATCTACAGAACATTTCATCCTAACAAAACTGAATACACATTTTTTCCATCAGTACATGGAACATACTCCAAAATCGACCACACCTTAGGCCACAAATCTAACCTCAGCAAATTTAAAGGAATAGAAATTATTCCACACACCTTCTAAGACCCTCATGGAATAAAAGTTGAACTCAGCAACAACAGGAATCTGCAGACTCATACAAAAACATGGAAGCTAAATAACCTTATGCTGAATGATAGATGGGTCAGAGATGAGATCAAAAAGGAAATTACCAAATTTTTAGAACAAAATAACAATGAAGATACAAGTTATCAGAACCTCTGGGATACTGCAAAGGCAGTCCTAAGAGCGAAATTTATAGCACTGCAAGCCTTCCTCAAGAGAACGGAAAGAGAGGAAGTTAACAACTTAATGGGACATCTCAAGCAGCTGGAAAAGGAAGAACATTCCAATCCCAAATCCAGTAGAAGAAAAGAAATAACCAAAATTAGAGCAGAATTAAATGAAATTGAAAACAAAGGGATTATAGAACAGATCAACAAATCAAAAAGTTAGTTTTTTGAAAAAAATCAACAAAATCGATAAACCTTTGGACAACCTAACCAAGAAAAAAAGAATAGTCTCTAACCTCATCAATCAGAAAAGATAAAGATGAAATAACAACAGACACTTTAGAAATTAAAAAAATTCTTAATGAATATTACAAGCCACTTTACTCCCAGAAATATGACAATCTGAAGGAAATTGACCAATACTTGGAAGCACATCATCTCCCAAGACTTAGCCAGAATGCAGTGGAAATCTTGAACAGACTGTATCAAGCTCTGAAATGGCATCAACTATACAAAATCTCCCTAAAAAGAAAAGCCCAGGACCAGACGA
>NW_003852643.1:1217855-1241873 GCF_000181295.1 Otolemur garnettii | reverse complement strand
CCCTATTTAACAAATGGTGCTGGGCTAATTGGATGGTGACCTGTAGAAGACTGAAACTAGACCCACACCTTTCACCATTAAGTAAGATAGACTCTCACTGGATTAAAGATTTAAACTTAAGACATGAAACTATGAAAATACTAGAAGAAAGTGTAGGAAAAGCACTTGAAGAAATCGGCTTGGGCGAAAGTTTTATGAGGAGGACCCCTGGGGCAATAGAAGCAATGTCAAAAATACACTTTTGGGGCCTGATCAATCTAAAAAGTTTCTGCACAGCGAAGAACACAGTAAATAAAGCAGGTAGACAGCCCTCAGAATGGGAGAAGGTATTTTCTGGTTATGTCTCTGACAAAGGTTTAATAACCAGAATCCACAGAGAACTTAAACGTATTAGCAAGAAAAAAAACAAGCAATCCCATCTCAGGGTGGGCAAGGGACTTGAATAGAAATTTTTCTACAGAAGAGAGGTGCATGGCCTACAGATACATGAAAGAAATGCTCTCTATCCTTAATCATCAGAGAAATGCAAATCAAAACTACTTTGAGGTACCACCTATCTCCAGTAAGATTAGCCTATATCACAAAATCCCCAAACCAGAGATGTTGGCGTGGATGTGGAGAAAAGAGAACACTTCTACACTGCTGGTGGGAATGCAAATTAATTCATTCCTTTTGGAAAGATCATTTGATCCTGCAGTTCCTTTATTAGGTATATATCCAGAAGACCAAAAACTGAATTACAACAAAGATATTTGTATCAGAATATTTGTTGCAGCCCAATTCATAACTGCTAGGTCTTGGAAGAAGCCCAAATGACCATCAACCCACAAATGGATCAATAATTTGTGGTACATGTACACCATGGAATACTATGCAGCCCTAAAGAAGGATGGAGACTTTACCTCTTTCATGTTTATATGGATGGAATTGGAAAATGTTCTTCTCCATAAAGTATCTCAAGAAGGGAAGAAAGAGTATCCAATGTACAAAACCCTGCTTTGAAACTAATTCATAGCTTTTATAGGAATGTCATAACCTAATTATAGCCTTAGAATATGGGAAGGGGGTGGGAAGGGGAGTTGAGGGAAGTGGATAGGGGGAGGGAGGGAGATTGGTGGGGTCACCTCTATAGTTTATCTTACAAGGGTACAAGTAAATCTTTCTAAAAGCAGAGTATGAACGTTTTAACTCAATAACTAAGAAAATGACATGAAGGTTATGTTAACCATTTTGATGAGAGTATTTCAAAATGTGTATGAAAACAGCACACTGTACCTCATGATTGCATTAATGTACATGGTTATGCTATAATAAACCAAAAAAAATATATCACCAGGAGTGTTAGCCCTATTGTTCCCACTACTGCTGTTGCACTCTGCCGTGGGGCACCGTGTTTCTTTCTCCCATTTGGCTCCCTTGCTCTACAGTCCCTGCTTTACACCCATTCCACTGATTCAGTATAGACTTATAGCAATCCATGCCTTGTCCATACCTCTCAAGAAATTGTCCAAGAATATGGGCTCTGCAAAGGACAGGCTTCCAGACCTCTGGGTGGGAGTAGAGGGGAGTGCTGGGAGTTCAGATTTGTGGGTAGAATATATGTTCAGTTTTATGCCTGATGGGGAAATGCCAAGGCACACAAGTAGGTCCTCTCTGGGGAAGGAGATCTGGTTTTTGGCGGCTCTGTCCTGTGGGATGAAGTAAGAAGAGATCTGAACTCTGCTCACTTGTTTGTAAAAAGAACACTGCGAGCTGAGGCATTCTCATTGGGGAGGGGACTCCCATCTGCTTGGCAATGGGTTTTGTACCTATTGTTTGTTTCCTCAGGGTCACAGCTTGCCTCAGCAGGGGTGATATGCGCTCTTCAATCTTCTCTCTTGGCTCAGGTCCAAACTGTCAGCTTACTTGATAAACTTGTGTCCTTTAACTCTCCTTCTCAACAGGAGCCTCTGTAGAAAGCTGGCTCCAGTCAGCCATCTTGCCTCCTCCCCTGGACACATTGATATTTTAATAGGGATTACATTAAATCATTAGGTTACTTTGGGTAGTATGGTCATAATGTTAATTCTTATAAATCTTGAGCATAGGATGGCTTTCCATTTGTGTCCTCTTCAACTTCTCTCATCAATGTTTTGTAGTTTTCTATGTTGAGGTCTTTCCATTCCTAGGATAAATTTATTCCAAGTATTTTTTATTTAGTTTGTAACTATTGTAAAGTTGATTGCTTTCGTGTTTTCTTTTCTTTTTTCTTTTTTTGAGACAAAGACTCACTTTGTTGCCCTTGGTAGAGTGCAATGGCATCATAGCTCCCAGCAACCTCTAACTCTTGGCCTCACCCTCCTGAGTATCTGGGACTATAGGCACCCACTACAATGCCTAGCTATTTTTAGACGTGGTGTCTCACTGTGGCTCAGGCTGTTCTCCAACCTGTGATCTCAAGCAATCCATCCACCTTGGCCTCCCATAGTGCTGAGATTACAGGCAGGAGCCATCGCTCCTGGCTTTTTTCTTGATTTATTTTTCAGCTGATACATTATTCCTTTATAGATACATAGCTGATATTTGTATGTTGATTTTGTATCTTGAAACTTTACTAAACTATTTTATCAGTTCTAGAACATTTTGTGGTGGAGTATTTTTTTAAATATATATATAAGATCATGTCATTTGCTAAAATGGACAATTTCACTTTCTATTTTTTAATTTGTATGCCCTTTATTTTTTTCCTCTTGCCTTATGGAACTGATTAAGGCTTCTAGTATTGTGTTTAATAAAAGTAGTAGGAGTTGGCATCCTTGTCTTGTTCCTATTCTCAGAAAATAGGCTTTCAGCTTTTCCACAATTGGTATGATGTTAGCTGTAGGTTTATCTTAAATGGCCTTTATTACATTCAGGTGCATTCCTTCTATGCCTAATTCATTCAGAGATTTTATTATGAAGCCTTGGTGAATTTTATCAAATGATTTTTTTGGTCTATTGTAATCATATGCTTTTTGTCTTTTTTCTATCGTGTTGATGTATCACATTTATTGGTTTGTGTATTTTGAACCATCCTTGCATTCATGGGGTAAATCCCACTGGATCATGGTATGTCTTTGATCCAGTATCAAAAACAGTATCATTTGATTCAATTTGCTAATATTTTATTGAGGAATTTTGTGTCTACAATCATGATGAATATTGGCCTGTAGTTTTCTTTATATTGTATCTTTATATGGTTTTGGTATTAAGGTAATGCTGGCCTTGTAGAATGAGTTAGGAAGAATTCCCTCTTTTGTATATCTTTGGAATATTTTGACAAGAATTAATGTTAGTTTTTCTTTTTAAATTTGGTAGCATTCAGAATTAAAACCATCCAGTCCTTGGCTTTTCTTTTTGGGAGGATTTTTTTTTTCTGATTCAGCCTCATTATTTATTATTGGTTTATTTAGGTTTTCTATTTCTTCATTGTTCAATCTTGGAAGGTTTATATGTCCAGGAATTTATCTATTTTCTCTAGGGTTTCCAATATGTTAGTGCAAAATTGTTCACAATAATTTTCGATGATCCTTTGTATTTCTGTGATACTAGTTGTAATGTCTTTCTTTTCTTTCTGGTTTAATTTCTTTGAGACTTCATTCTTTTTTTAATGGTTAGTCTAGATAGTGGTTTGTTGATTTTGTTGATCTTTTAAACAAACGAACTTTTCATTTAATTGATCCTTTTGTAGTATTTTAAGTTTTTATTTTCTTTATTTCTGTATTATTTATTTTTTCTATATTTCTCTAATCTGCATTATTTCCTTTTTTTCTACTAATTTTAGAGTTTTTTCTTGTTTTTTTCTTTCCTTAAGGTACATTACTAAGTTATTTACTTGAAATCTTTCTCCATTCTTGATGTGGGCATTTATAGCTGTAAACTGTCCTCTTAGCACTGTTTTTGCTGTGATCCAAAGGTTTTTCTTTTTTTGTGTTTCCATTTTCATTTGTTTCAAGAATTTTTTCATTATCATTGTTTTATTCACCCAATGGTTGTTTAGGAGCATACTGTTTAACTTACATATATTTGTATGTTTTCCAAAGTTCCTCATTACTGATTTCTAATTTTAATCCATTGTTGTCTGAGAAAATGCTTGATGTGATTTCTATTTTTTAAAATGTCTTAAGACTTGTTTTGTGGTTAAGATAGTGAATCCTGGAAGAATGTTTCATGTTCTGATGAGAAGAATGTATATTCTGTAGCTACTGTACAAGATTTTTTGTATATATCTGTTAGGTCCACTTGGTGTAAAGTACAGTTTAAATCCAATATTTCTTTGTTGATTCTGTCTTGATGATTTTTCCAATACTGAGAGTGGGGGATTGAAGTCCACAACTATTACTGTATTGGAGTCTATTTATGTTTTTAAATCTAATATTTACTTTATATGTCTGGGTGCTCTGACATTGGGTACAAATATATTTAGAACTGTTATGCTCTCTTGCTGAATTGATTGCTTTAAATTATAATGACCTTCCTTTTTTGTTTTTATAATTTTTGACTTAAAGTCTGTTTTATTTGATATAATTATAGCTATTCCTTTTTTAAATTTCATATTGATACGTGGGTATAAACAATTAGGTTGCACTATTTGAGTTTATTAGGTTAAAATCCAAATTATATTTGAGTGCTTCACTCAGGAGATGTGCCATATACCCCTACATTGTGCCCAATAGGTGAGAGCTTACCAAAGTCTCTCCTCTCTACCTAATCCCTCCTTCCCCTCTACCCCTACTTGAATTTAATTGTGCTCTTTATTTTTCTTGAGTGGGCATGTTCATCTATTAGTTTCATTTTAGTATTGAGTACATTGGATTTTTTTTTTTCCCCAATCATGTGATACTTTACTTAAGATGTTCTCCAACTTCATCCAGGTAAATACAAAAGATGTAAAGTCTCTATCTTTCTTCATGGCTGAAAAGTATTCCATGATGTGTGTATGTATACACACACACACACCCCCCATATTTTATCCATTCATGAGTGGATGGGCACTTGAGTTGTTTCCACATCTTGGCAATTGTTAATTGATCTGTGAGAAATATTTTAGTGCAAATGTTCTTATGGTAAAATGATTTTTGTTTTTCTTCTGGGTAGATACCTAATAATAGGATTGCAGAATAATATGGCAGATCTACTTTTAGTTCTTTGAGAATTTTCCATACTTCTTTCCAGAAGGGTTTTATCAGTTTGCAATCCCACCAAAAGTGCATAAGTGTTCCCTTTTCTCCACATCCCTGTCAGAAGCTTTGAGACTTTGTAATATGGGGTATTCTCACTGGTGTTGGTGACTTTGATTTGCATTTCTCTGATGACTAGGGAAGATGAACATTTTTTTCATGTGTTTGTTGGCCATTTGTCTGTGTTCTTGGGAGAAGTTTCTGTTCATTTACCTTGCCCAGTGATAAATGGAGTTGTTTGCTCTTTTTTTGTTAATTAGTTTGAGTTCTCTGTAGATTTTGGTTATTAGACCTTTGTCGGAGTTGTAGCATGCAAATATCTTGTCCCATTCTGAAGGTTTTCTTGTATTTCACTGAGCTTCTTTAATATCATTTTGAATTCTTTTAAAGGTATTTTATAGATTTTTTTTCATTGTCATCTGTTGCTGGAAAAATTATTCTTCCTCTGGAGGTGTCAGGTCTGACTTTTTTATGTTTCTTATTTTCTTACGTTGATATTTGTATGTGTGTAGCATTCACTTCTTTCAACTTCATTGATATTTGTATGCTTGTGTAGCATTTGCTTCTTTCAATTTTATTGATTGGCTTTTGTAGAGAAAGACTTGTGTGTATCTAAAGTGTTGATTGGGTTGGGTACTTTGGCTTTGATTCTGGGTGGTATAGTCAAGCATGATTTCTTCAGCTGTTATCAACATCAGTGGTGTCTATGAGTTTCTCAGTGACTTAAGCTGCAATTGTTAGAGGAGGCTATGGTGAGGTTTTGTTGTGGTGGATGTGGACACCAGGACAGCCAGTCTTCAAGTACCAGTGATGACAATGTTGGACTGACCTTGCCAACTTTAGGGCCCCTAGGGTTTGTATATGGGCAACAGTGGTAGCAGTTCAAGGCAGTCCAAACCTTAGATCTCCAGGCAGCTTTTTTGTGTTCCAGTAGTGACAACAATGGGCTTGGTAGGTGTGTGGGACCTTGAGCTCCTATGCACTGTGCATGGCATCAGTGATGATACTAGTAGCAGGCCAACCTTTGGATCCCCAGGCAGCATGTGTGGGCATACCACTGGTAGCAACATGGCACGCAGGCCTCCTGAAAGACTGTTTGGGTGCAGGTTGTGGCAGGTGTGACAGATCTATCCCCAGCTTCACAGACAATGTGATGCAGATACCAGAAGGCTGGGAAGTCATGTTCTTAAGCCCCTAGAAGGTTTGAACAAATGATGAAAGTGACAGGTAGAGTGGGTCAATCCCCAGAAACCTGGAAAACACATGTAGGCACTGTAGAGAGTGGCATATGGCAGGACAAGATCCCCAATGGCACATGTGGGTACAGGCTGAAGTAAGCTGAGCTGGTCTATATCTAGACTCCTAAATGAAGCATGTAAGCACTGGCAGACTAAATGCACCTGTTCTCAGGTTCTTTGGAGGTGTACACGTATTCTGTAGCAACAAGTGTGGCAAGTTGATCATTAGGACCAGGATAGTACATTTTGGCACTGAGTGGACTAGGCCTGCTGATGGTGCTACACACACCAACATCAGTGGGCAAGGTGAGTTCATCCCAGGTTTCAGAATGATGCATGCAGGCACTGGTGGGGGCATAGCTGTTTGAGGCAGGCCTATTGTCACGTTCTCAATGAGCATCAGCTGTGCCAGGCAAAGCAAATTGATCACCAAGCTGCTGGATGACATTCTTGAATGTCAGCATCAGTGGAAGTGTACAAGAAAGACCTACCCTTCCTTTTCTTAGGCCCAAAGTGGGACATTCTTTACCTTCTTTAAGGCATGAGTAAGTGTGTGGTGGGCCTCCTACTGGGAGATGGTAGTGGAGTTGCTTTCAGTGGCACAGTGACATTGGCCCCAAGAAGACTACTCTCAGGCACTGAAGCACATATGCTTTAGCTCTCTTCATTTTGGGGAAACCTCCCCAGTGTGCTGCACCACACTACCCTTTCCCTAGGAGGTAGGACATTGACCAGGGAAGAGTAGTACGAACCCACATGCTCTACTTGGTCCTGTCAGCCCTGGATGTTACAGCTCTTGGGGTGGATATGGGGAGATGACAACAGGAGTATAGGGATGTGGAAATTCAGGGGCTGTTGGGACACGGCAGGATAAAGTCTAATGGGGTTTTGGCTCTCAAAATGATGCTTCACTGCAGCTACTTGGATCTTGGAGGATGTGTGGCACCCAGTGTGAGCTTCCTGTCTAGAACAATGAGATCACATAGACTCCAGATAGTTTCATATGCCAGCCTCAGGGCTTACAAAATCTGAGGGGGATATTTAATAGCTAGGATTGCAGAAGTCTGCAGTGGGAATATAGACTTACCTCTTTCTATGCCCTGTAGTTTTTCCTATTTCTAAGCCAATGGTGGCCAGGTCTTGTGCTTCACTTCCCTCTTCTTCTATGCCTCAGAAGTTCCCTGCCACTTTCCTACTACATCTCATTGTTCTTTCATAGAAGGTATTATTGACAAGTGATTATCTACTCTCTCCTTTGGTCCTTCTTTGTGGAGGAGGCAAGTGATGAGTGCCTCTAGTGAGCCATTTTGAAGCCCTTAGTTTTATCAGTATTGATATTTTTTTCTTTAGAGTTTTACTTTGTTGCCCTCGGTAGAGTGTTGTGACATCATAGCTCACAGCAACCTTCAGCTCTTGGGCTTAGGAGATTCTCTTGCCTCAGCTTCCTGAGTAATTGGGACTACAGGCACCCACCACAATGCCTGGCTTTTTTTTGTTGTTGTTGTTGTTGCAGTTAGGCCAAGGCTGGGTTCAAACCCACCACCCTCAGTATGTGGGGCTGGCACCCTACTCACTGAGCCACAGGCGCTGCTCCAGTATTGATTTTTTTAACTGCATTTGGTTCAATATTAAACATCTTCTGGGATGAATAAGGATTATATTTATAATAAAATTAAAGCCCCCAAAACATCTGCTACTTAAGGAATATTTCAAAAGCAAAACACTGAGAATTATAAAATTAGTCCAGCTTAAGAAAAAAACTTTACTCATCCCTGATTGTATCTCCTTTTTTCTTCCTTAGAGATGATCACTATCCAGAATGAGATGATTACTATTCCCTTGCACAGTTTTATCTCTTTAATCTATATGAGAGCTCCCTAACCAAAATATAGTATTCTTTTGTATGCTTTCACTACACACACACACAATGTTCTTCTGCTTCATCTTACTAATTTATTTAGCATTCTGCATGTATGTATATCTAACCCCTTAAACTCAAGGGAATGTTGTGAGGAGTCCAAGGTTAAATATTTTTTGAGATCTCATCATAGTATCTAGCACATCACTCACGACAAAATTTGCTTCCTTTTCATTCCAACTGCACTGATCATTAACAGGAATATTGTTTTTAACCTCAATAACATTTACTGAGTACTTGGAAATGTAAGAAGATGAAAAGAACCACATATGCTTATCTATGTTGTGTAGGAAATTCATTTCCATCTCTGGGCTATGCAGCATAATGGAGTTGGGGTAGGAAAAATCCTCACCCATTACATTGAATGATTGTACTTTTTCTGTACTATGCTGGGGCCTGCTGTGTTCATATGCAGTGTGTACATGACCTGGGCCTCTGGGACCCTCTTGGAGCTCTAGGAAGTGGTAGCTGTGGGTGTGTGGGAGGGGCACTAGAATGAGAATCAGGAGCTCTTCCCAGGTCCCAGGGCCTGAATCATACAAGATTCCTTTTGCCTTGACCTAAAGGGTTACTCAAATGTTCACTGGAAATTTATCTCTCTTCACAAGTGCAGTAGTACAGGAGAGGTGAAAAGAATCATTGCACAATATCCAGGTCCTCATGGAAGTTATGGCAACCTCTGTAGAACTACTTTACTATATAAGATGAAGAAGACCTCATTGTAATCATCAGAGACTCTTCAAAGAGAATATGGGCCTGGTACAATGGATAGGACTTATGGGAGCTTAATGGAAAGGCGAGAGCAGCGACTCAAGCCTGCCTGTAGTGAAAAGTTAGGGTGTCCCAAGGGAGTAGATAGGGCTCTGAGATAAATGACTGGACACTCCAGGAGTCTGAGGCTATCATGATCTGGGAATGATTGGGGATGTTTACATTTGCTTTAATGGGTTGCAACATAGCAACTTTATACTTTGAAATTGTACAAATTTTGTGAGAAGTGCCCTGAATGCTTCCTACCAGTCTATGGGAGCATGAAAGAACCAGGAACACTGACAGTAGTAGTGCAATGATTTATGTAAGTTCTCTACATCTTCATTAAAGTGGAATGCAGATGTCAAAAGGAAGAATATACAACTAATTAAGCCTCCACAGTCTAGAAATCATATACCCATTTTAGTTTCTCTCTGTCCCTACGTCCCATGGACTCCCATCTCTCAGGAGGTTCTGCCTTTCTCTTGGAGTCACATACTTTAACCAGAACACTCTCTCCATATTTTCATTTGTTTTATATCTGTATCCTTCCAGAGATTTTTTCAGAGGCATTTCTTCTCCTTTGTTGTCTCAGCTCCTTTCATCAGCTCAGTAAGGTGTATCACAACTCAACAGTGCTCTAGTACCTCTTTTGGCAACTTTTCTCTTAAAAAATATCTCTAGTGGATGTAAACCTAAATCACAAACAATTTAACACTCAACTTGACTACATTTTATGCTCGAAATTTTTTGCAGTTATTTCTGAAGTGTTAAATGTATGAACAGACTCCCTCAGCTACCTGCCACAGATCTGTATTTGATGACTAAATGTAGTCTTACACTTAGGCATCTCTGCTGTTGTAGACACATAGCTCACCACACTTTACTCAAATGTGTGCTTTGTATTGCTCATATTACCTGACCTTTCAACTATGTTCTGTAGAATCTCTGCACAATTTTCTTCCTGGGATATGATTGTTTACTTCTAAATCACAATTATATTATCTGCACATTTCCATATACACAATTGACCCTATCACTTTGGATTTTTTCTCACACATCAATTATCTATTAGGCATGCCCACAATGCCCCATTCACTCATTTCTAAATTTATCTTTCTGACACCTTACTGAACATATGGAGTTACAAAGATGCAGGCAAAGATTTCTGGGATACCCTGAGTCCTTTTATCAGGAAGTGGATCTAACAAAATGAAACTAATGTTAGTATAGCTTGAAATATCTGGGAAGCACTGTGTTCCATGTGAAAGTTGTGAGAACCAGAATGGAGTCCCTTGTGTTAAGAAAGGAAAAAGAACCCTGACAAATAATCGTATATCCTCACACATGAATACCTGACAACAAGTACTATCACAAAAGATGCTATAAATACTACAGCCTTCCACAAAACCATCATTTTTTTTAGAAAGAAGTATTTTTTAATTTATTTATATTTTTATTAAATCATAACTGTGTGCCATCATTACTTTACACAAACAAATAGTTCTGTGAAGACCATCTGTGCAGTGACTGCTTGTCTAACCTTAAACTGGAATCATCTTGCTATATGTCTTTGTAGCCAGGAATAATTATGTCAAAACAATGATATGATTTCTCTCATTTTTCCTGTAATTTTTTTTTTTTTGAGACAGTCTCACTTTGTTGCCCTCGGTAGAATTCCATGGCATCACAGCTCACAGCAATCTCAAATGTGCTTAAGTGATTCTCTTGCCTCAGCCTCTCAAGCAGCTGGGACTAAAGACACCCATCACAGAACCTGGCTATTTTTTTTTAAGAGACTGGATCTTGCTCTTGCTCAGGCTGGCCTCAAACATATGAGCTCAAGCAATCCACCCGCCTCAGCCTCCCAGCATGCTAGGTTTACAAGTGTAAGCCACGATGCCTGGCAAAAATTTTTTTTTTTTTTTTTGCAGAGGCTCACTTGTCCCCAGTAGAGTGCTGTGACATCATAGCTCACTGCAACCTCAAACTCTTGGGCTTAAGTGATCCTCTTGCCTCAGACTCCAAAGTAGCTGGGACTACAGGCACCTGCCACAATGCCTAGCTATATTTTTGAGATGGGAACTTGCTCTTGCTCAGGCTGGTCTTGAACTGGTGAGCCCAAGTGATCTACCCACCTCGTCCTCTCAAAATGCTGGGATTACAAGCATGAGCCACCATGCCTGGCCAAAAACTTTTGTCTTTATTTACACCCCTGAATGATTACTTAGTTTACTATGGCATGCCTATTCTCATTGCAATGCCTTATTCCCAAGTAAACATCATTTTCTTTTAGGGATCTTCTCTATGTTTGTTATTTAGGTTTACATCCACTAGAGATCTAGAGATATTTTCTAAGAAAAAAGAAAATATCATCAAGGTCAAAGGAATCTAGGGCCCAAGGAAGTAATGTTAGAAACCTATCTATTGAGTCTTTGGTTGGTTCTTAGCTTGACTGTTAGCATATATGAATGCTACTGATTTGTGTGCATTGATGTTGTAAACTGAGACTTCTGAATTTGTTTATCAATTCCACCAGTGTCTTGGGGTTTTCTGGGTATAAGATTACACTATTAGCAAAAAGCAATAGTTTGACCTCTTCTTTCCCTATTTGTATAACCTTGATTTCCTTTTCTTTTCTAACTGCTCTAACTAGGACTTCCAGCACTGTGTTGAATAGAAGTAGTGACAGTGATCAACCTTTTATGGAGGTCTAAGTGGGAATTCTTGTAGTTTTTTTTTTTTTTTTCCATTCTGTATGATATTGGCTGTGGGTTTGTCATATATGGCTTTTGTAATTTTGAGAAAAGTCCCCATCTATGCTTATTTTGGTAAAAGTTTTTGAGAGAAAAGGGTGCTGAATTTTGTCAAATGCTGTTTCTGCATCTATTGAGAGGATAATATAGACTTTGTTTTTACTTCTATTTACATGGTGAGTTACATTTATAGATTTGTATGTGTTGAATTATCCTTGCATCTCTTGGATAAAGCCCATTTGGTTATGATGAATTATTCTTTTGATGTGCAGCTGACTTTGGTTTCCTAGGATTTTATTGAGAAATTTTGCATCTATATTCATAGAAGGTATTGGTCTGTAGTTCTCTTTTTTGTTGTTGTTGTTGAGACCTTTCCTGGCTTTGGGATCAAGGTGATATTGTCTTTATAAAACACGTTGGGGAGGATTCCTTCCTTCTCAATGTTATGAAATTATTTCTGCAGGACAGGTACCAGTTCTTTATAGTTCTGGTAAAATTCAGGTATGATATCATCTGGTCTGGGACTTTATCTGTTGGAAGATATTTTATTTCTGCTTTCATTTTGGTACATGATATTGGTCTGTTCACGAAATCCATTTCTTTCTTATTGAGCCTGAGAAGGCTGTGTGTTTCTAATAATTTGTGCATTTCCTCCATATTTTCAAGATTATGTAAATAGATTTTTATAATTCAGAAATGATATTTTGTATTTCTAAAGTATTAGTTGTATACTGTCCTTTTAAACTCATGATTGAGCTGTTATAGTCCTTTCTCTTCTTTCTTGGTTAATCTAGTGAGTAGTCTATTGATTTTGTTTATTTTTTTTGAAAAAATCAACTTTTAATTATGTCAATATTCTGTATAACTCTTTTGTTATCTATTTCATTTAGTTCTGCTGTGATCTTGCTTATTTCTTTTCTTCTGTTGGGTTTGGGATGGGTTTGTTCTTCATTTTACCATTTCTTGAGATGGTTCATTAGATTGTTGATTATGATTTTTTTTTCCATTTGGATGTAGAAATTCATCGCTATGAGTTTTCCTCTCAGAAATTCTTTAGCTGCATCCTACACTTACACTTGAATGTTTGTAGCATGACAATTAGTAATCTCAAAGATGTGGAAGCAACCCAAATGCCTGTCAATACATAAGTGGACTAATAAAACGTGGTAAATGTATATCATGGAGTACTACCAGACATAAAAAGATAATCCAGTATCTTTTGTAACAATCTGAATGGAACTGGTGACCATTATTCTAAATGAAGTATTGCAGTAGCCTTATGCTGGCTATTGCCACCTACCTAGTGCTGTTACTGAGTCTTCAAAAGCCTATTCCACCATTCTATCAACCCAGATGCTTCAGGATGGTGAAAAAATGGTAATAACAATGAATTACATGAGTGCAGACCCCTTGCCACACTTCATTTGCTGTGAAATGAGTTTCTTGATCAGAAGCAATGCTCTGTGGAATTTAATTACAGTGAGAAAAGCATTGTGTAGGTCTACAGATGACAGTTTGGATAGAACTACTGTGTATACAGAGAACATATCCATATCCAGAGTAAGTGTCTATTCCAGTAGGTACAAAATGATGCCTCTTTAATGACGGAAGTGATCCATAGTAATCAACCTGCCACTGATGAGCTGCTAATCATCGTGGAAAATGGTGCCACAAAATGGCCTCCATTGCTGGCAATCTGGGCACTCAGAAATGACTGTAGTCAGGGTCAGACTTGGTGAGTGGAAGTCCACATTGCTAAGCCTATTCATAACCATCCCTGCCATCATGGCAACTTTGTTCATAAATACATTGGGTGATTATAGTGATGACTAGGTAAATATGCTGACTTGTATACATAGGATAGGTCATCCTATTCATTTGATCATTAAAAGTGTCCTTTAATGAAGTTATATCCATCTGAAGAGCATTTACATATGACACAAATATTTTCACGTTTTTCTCATTCAGAGAGTTCTATCCGCATACATCTTCTCCAGATTTCCTTGTCACCAATTTTCCAATTATGTTCTAGCCAGAGAAGATACTGGACATAGCCAATAAATTGGTGTATGGTCTCTTTCCAAGAAAAATAAGTAACCAAGTGCACTTCCTGAGTTTCTGTTCACTGAGAGTATTTACCCTCACTCCTGTCCTCTAGGTATGTCCAAGAGCAGAACTATAGTGCTATATCTGTCCAATTTGGGGTGGTGCCTGCATATTTCACAGAACCTTATGTAGATTAGGTCAGAGATTTTGATTCCTGTCATCTGATCATAGGGAAATTCCCATGTGGATATTGGGGCAGGATGGTGGAGAGAAAGCAGTATAGGAGGAGTATGGACCATGGGTATTTGGATATTTCATATAATTTATTTGTGCCATGAGGGCTTCCTCAGGCCCAGACTCATATATATCACTTATATTTTATGATGGAGTCCTGCTGTGCATGCTCATCCTTATAGCTAAGTGGGTCAGGTGACACCCAGTTCATCATGGGAAGCCCAAGTTGCATGGTAACTTGGTGGCCTATGCTTAAGCATTCAAGTGTTTTCTCTTCTTTTTTGGTTAATCTAGTGAGTAGTCTATTGATTTTGTTTATTTTTTTTGAAAAATTAACTTTTAATTATGTCAATATTCTGTATAATTTCACAGAACCTTACGTAGATTAGGTCAGGGATTTTGATTCCTGACCCATTTTGATTTTGATACTAAGGCCCAGTAGCAAAAAAACCATTTCTCCCAAAAAGTGCAGTTATCTGCAGAAGATAAGAGAATTTTGTGACAAAATTCTGAAGATTTGAGTTATGATTTACCTATAGATGCCTTCCATAGCCTTCAAACAACATCCCTATTTGCCACTGACACTTAAAACACTATTGGACATGCTAGATTATATGATCCAAGTGGCAGAATCTTTTTGCATAGCAGCTTATACCTGTTGCAGAACATTTTCTTAACTAAAATATGTTTTTGATAATTTGGAAAATGAACCAGAGTAGCACACACAAATAAGGAATATGTTGTCTCCAAAATCTAAAGAGGCCCAACATGCATCGTGTCTCTTTTGAATTGAAGGATGGGTCAGATGCACCAATTTATCCTTTGTCTTAGATGGGATATCTCAACATAGCATACATTTGACACCTAAAAATTTCATGAAGGTAGAAGATCCTTGAATTTTCATTGGATTTATTTCCCACCCTCTGACACATTGATCTCTTACCAATAAGGCCAGAATAGTTGCTACTTCCTGTTTGATAAGTTAAATCAGCATAATGTTATCCATGTAATAAACCAGTGTGATGACTTACGGAAGAAAAAGGCAATCAAAGTTCCTGCAAACTAAATTTTCACATAGGGCTGAAGATAGTTGTTATATTTCTGAGGTAAGACAGTGAAAGTCTACTCCTGACCTTACAGACTATAGGCATACACTTTTGGTTGCCTTTATTAACAGGTGCTCAGGAAAGAAAAAAAAAGGCATTTTTTACATCAATAGCTGCATTCCAGGTACCAGGAGATGTATTAATTTGCTTAAACCATGAAGCCACATCAGGTATAGCAGCTACAATTGGAGTTACTACTTGATCAAGCTTATGATAATCCACTGTTATTCTATAATATCCATTTGTCTTTTGCAAAGGGCAAATAGATTACTTCAATGGGAATGTGGTGGGAATCACCACTCACACATTCTTAAAATTCTTGGTGATGACACTTATCTCTGCATTTCCTCTTAGAATACAGTTTTGCTTTAGGTTCATTATTTTCCTAGGTAAAAACAAACATATTTCACACATCAGACAATTATTATTGTTGCTTTAACCCTGCTGTCCATTATGATAATCAAGCTTACCTTGTTTTTGACAATTAAGTGCCACAACTTGGCCTCTCTCTGTTAGTCTGGAACTCAGTTACCCCCATTGCATTTGGGTTCACAATCAGTAGCTGTAGTTTAAGATTAAGATTTTGCCTACAGGGAAGAGCAATCACAGAACTAACTCTTCAAGGATACGGAGGCTTTCCTCACAAATTTAATTTTCACAGTGATGTTGCAAGGTTTGTCCTCTGGATCTTTCCAGCAGGTCTTAAATCCACTCTAACATTCCAATCTCCCTAAGTCTTTGAGTCCCTTCCTTTAGTATTTCAAGTTAGTCCTAGCATTTCAAGTTTATTTATTGGACCACATTTTAGTCCCAGTTTCAGCCAACAAATAAAAATTTAAACTATGAAAAATCACAACTAAGATTATAAAAAATAGGAAAAGACTTAAAGCTTTCTCCATATGATCAGAGACAAAACAAGGATTTCAACCTTCTCTACTTCTATTCAACATTTTACCAGAAGTTCTAGCAAGATAAATTAGGCAAACATAAACAGACAGAAATTAAGTAAACAGAATATAATTGAAGAGGGGGAAATAAAACTATCTCTAATCTGCAAATGACATGATCTAACATATATAAAATCAGGATAGTTATGGAAAACAAAATAAGTATAAAAATTGTATCTCTACACAATTTGAAAGTGAAATTAAGGAAAATTCAACTTACAATACCATCTAAAAATACTCTTGTTTCTCTTCAGATCATATAAATATTTCACCTTTTACAATACCATCAAAAATATTACAGAGGTAAATCACTATATGGTTAAATATAAACTCCAGATGTAATGCAATCCCCATTAAAATACCAATTCCATTCTTCATGTAAATATAAAATATAATCCTAAAATATATATGGAACCACAAAAACCCAGAAGAATCAAAGCCATCCTTAGCAAAAGAATAGAAATTTAAAAATCACATTACATGACTTGAGATTATACTAACAGAGTTGTAGTAACCAAAATAACATGGTACTGGCATAAAAACAGACACATAGAACAGAATAGCGAATCTAAACATAAATTCACCCATCTACAGTGAACTTATCTTTGGAAAAATTGCCAAGGAACACATAGTGAGAAAGGACAGTCTCTTCAGTGCTGGGAAAACTGGATAATCATATTCAGAAGAATGAAACTGTAGCCACATACAAAAATAAAATCAAAATAGATTAAAGACTTAAATCTAAGACCCAAGCTACGAAACTACTAAAAGAAAGCATTGAAGAAATACTTCAAGGCTTTGGTCTGGGCAATGACTTCTTGAGTAATACCCTTAAAATACAGGCAACCAAAATAAAATTGGACAAATGGGATCACAATGAAATAAAAAGTTTCTGCATAGCAAAAGAAACAATCAACAAAGTGAAGAGACAACTCACAGAATAGGGGGAAAAAATGCAAACTTTCCATCTGAGATGGGATTTAAAACTGGAATATATAAGGAGCTCCGATGACTCAGTAGGAAAAAGTCAAACAATTCAATTAAAAATGAGCTAAGGATATGAATAAACATTTCTCAGAAAACATACAAATGGCCAATAGATATATGAAAAAATGATCAGCATCATTCATCATTAGAGAAAGGCAAATCAAAACTACATTGAGGTATCATCTCACCTGTTAAAATGGCTTTTAGTAAAAAGAGAGTGAGTAACAAATATTGGTGAAAATGTGGAGAAAAAGCAACTCTCTCTTCTCTTGGGCCTTTTACTCATGAGAGTACTGCATCTACCTGGCCTCTGCCTTCGTTTCATTAGCATCTCCTGTATGCTAATCTGACAGCTCCTTTACAACAAATATTTCCTTTTCTCACTTTTGTTGTTCATTTTTCTTGCATGGGATTGACCCTGTTTAAATCACATTGATGAGGGGGGCCTCTAAGCCAATGATGTGCTTTTGACAGGTAATTGTATACATCTCAATTCTGCATTAAGTGACCTCATATTGGTAGTTGGGAACCAACTGTAATGAGTATTTACACAGTGGAAATAGGCAAACACTACAAATAATTTACTGGAAACTCAGCTGTTAAACATTTATCAATACACAATGGTCTTTGGCACTGTTGAAGCATTTGAGTTTTTCTGTCTGAAGACAGTTGTAAGGTGTTAGAAAGCTTACATTATATTTTGCCCATCTACTTTTTCCTTCAGTATAAATCCATCTTTTGCAGCACAAACCACAACACTAACCCCTTCAGTTGATTATGTTGATTCACAATGTGTGTGGTTAATTTTATTCCTTTGATATTCAGAAGACAATTTTATTTTCCAGTTCTGTTGGGGTATCTTACTTATTATAAATTCCCCATGGAATGAAATCACATTTTATTCTTTTAAAGATACATTTTCATAACTTGAACATCATTAATTAAATTTTGTTTTGAATGTATTTTCTTCACCGAGCTAGCTGAATATTATGGTTAGAACCTCCTGTCATTCGTTCTCATTTTTGTGCCCTTTTATCACATTTTTCTTTCTCTATTACATGTATGCCACCTCTTTCCCTACACTTGTGCCATCTATTTCATAGTTGCTTTACCTAATATCTTCTAAAATTCGTCCCTGTATTTCTACCTCTGTTTCAACTTCAAGCCACTTGAAGGATCTCCAAGACCCTGCTCACATGGGCATATTATTATAATCACTTTAATTCCTGAAACACTTTAATTGCCCTGCATCTATGAGAATACTTTTAGATGATATTCTTTAGAGTAGTAGATATTACCAACATTTTCAGTATCATATTTCACAGGTAATTTCTTTCTGTATTCACAGAGATGAAAACGATACCCATTCTTCATTAGATTTACCCATTTATAACTCTCAATAGACATCTTCATTTGTAAGATTTGAGGCTCCAAGGACCTACAAATTATATCCTCTGTATATTGCTGTTGTCCCTCAATATCCATGGTGGAATGGTCCTAGGACCCCACCCCTGCACAAACAGCATCATTCACAGATGCTCAAGTCCCTTGTACAAAATGGCACTAGAATTTACATATAAACTATGCACATCTTCTTATATACTTCACAGCACCTCTAGATGGTTTATAATACCGAATATAATTACCACACATTGCTTCATTATTGTAGATTCAACATAGATATTTGAATTTCCACACCCATAATATCCCTTTATCAATTCTATCTGGCACCAAGTAAGTGTACAGAAAATTTTCGCCCAACTCACTGTTTCTACACTGGAAAAATTTAGGTCAAGAGAGACAACCAGTTTCCCCACCATCTTTGGTTCCGTGGAAAGATACCTGTCCCTCCCTGAACCCATGGAAAACATCACATACCTTAAAAGAGAAATGCCCCTGAGGAGGGGCATTTCCAGGGCCTGGAAACTCTATCCTATATCTTATCTCAGCCAAAGGAGATACTAAATCAGAGTGACTATTCACCAGTACCATGCAATAGAAGGTTCATCCCATAGGTCCCCTAGAAAGATCCACTAGTCACCCTTTCTGCCTTACCAGGATATGTCCTATAGGACTTTCCCAATTCAGGAATGGCAGTATTCTGATCATTTATTAGAGCCTAGGTGAACCTGTTCTTAAGGCACCATGTAGAGCTGAAAAGGAGGCAGTAACATGAAGGTAAAGAATAGCTAAGAAAGTGGTATAGCAAGATGGCTGCTGAGTGACTGCTTCTTTGCAACTGGGGGCACTGAGATTGAAGAGAGAAGACTCCAGACATCTCTGGCTGGTGGGATCTGCCCAGAAACATCCCTTTGGAGATACAGTGAGACAACGAGAGACTACTGGACCCCAGGAGGAGAACAAAAGCAGTAAGGAATTGGAAAGTGGTTGTAATATTTTAGTCTGAGGCCGCCTGCAGCTGCAAGCAAAGAAGGCCTATCGTGTGGGCTGTTTTGATTTTTTGGATTTGGGCATTCAGTTGAACTACCTTGGGAGAACTTGGGCAAGAGTGCAGATGACTTTAAGCATTGTCTAGGGCCCTGGACTGAGCCTCTGAGCCAGAAAGGAGCTAATACTGTTTGGTTGTGGGCCACCCACACAGCCATTGTGTGAGAAGTACACCAGCAGGCCTCACCCTCAGGGTCTCAGAGCCAGGCTCAGGCTGGGAGACCTTGGGCAAGTAATCTAGAGACTAAGCAGCACCAAGGCGGGGACTGAGATGCTAGGGAAGAGCAGAGATTTCACTGTTTGGTACTAGCAGGGCTACCTTAAAGCCTTGGCCCTCAGGGGCACAGAGTGAAATCAGTTTTGGCACACTAGATAAGTGGGCAGCCACTTCAGGAGAGATCCCAGTGAAAAGTCCTTTCCTGGGAAAGCTTCTGCATAGCCAAGGTTAATAGTTTAAAGTGTGTTTTAAGTGGGCCGAGGAGAGATTTAGACTCTCAACCCTCTGGCAATCAAGAAATCAGCAGAGGGCTCCAGACTCCATCTCATACAGCTGTATCAACATTGTGATTAACATTTCATATCCCAAAAGATCACCTGTTGCCCAGACAATATTCAGCAAGATATATATACTGTTTTTCTTTTATTCCAACATTTTCCTTCTAGATTTTTCTTTTTTTTCTTTTCTTTCTTCATTTTTCTAGTTTAAATGTAATTTTCTGTTGTTGCCTTCTTTAACAATTAGAAACTCATTTTTGCTAGTGTCTCTGCCCCTATTATTTAGTTCCCCCCCCCAATTTTATCCCATAAGATTTTCTGATTCTTTCTTTTGGATTGATTTATGGTTTTATTTGTCTTTCCTCTCTATTTGGTCGAGGTGGGGTACTGTGTCTGAACAGGCTAACAAAAAGCTGCTGACCTCCAGGCAACCACCCAAACCACCATCACCAGAGGTGAGGGGGTTTTTTAAGGTGTGGGTCAAAGTACTCTAATGTTCACCTATATTACTCCTATCTCATGCTTTCTGTGCTTGTCTTTTTTTGTCACCCCTTCTCCTTTCTCTTTTTTCTTTTTTTGTTAATCTTTCTTCCCTTCTTGCTCTTCAATCTTCTCATCCTCCTTGTCCTGTACCAAAAGGACTCATCAAAAATTTGGCCAAAGGCATGGGAACTTAAAAAGCAAGAGAAAATGAATGGAAAAATTAGGGCAAAGAAACAGACAAATAAAACACTCATAAGGAAGAATCAGCAGAAAAAAATCCTGGCAACATGAAAAACCAGTCCAGAACAAACCCCCCCCCCCAAGGGACACATGAGGTAGCTACTACAGAGGATTCCACCTTAAAGAAATGTTAGAAATGACAGAAGGGGAATTTAAAATACAGATGACGAAAAACAATGAAGGAAATTGCTGAGAAACTGGAAAATGACCAAAAGGAAATCCAAAACTAGAATCAAATAAGAGATGAATGATATGAACAATATAGAAAGGATATTGCAGACCTGAAGGAATTGAAGCAGTCAATTAGGGAATTTAAAGATGCAACAGAAAGTTTCAACAACAGATTAGATCATACAGAAGAAAGAATTTCAGAGGTAGAGGACAAAGCTCTTGATATAATTCAGATAATTAAAGAGGTAGAAAAGAAGAGAGATAAATCAGAATGTTTATTGAAAGAATTATGAGACTTAATGAAGCATTCAAACATACAAGTGATAGGTATCCCAAAAGGGGAAGAAGACTGTCCCAGAGCAATGGAAGCCATTCTAGAGAATATTGTAAATAAAAATTTCCCAAATATCACCAAAGATTCTGACACACTCCTTTCAAAGGTATATCAGACCCCAGGTCACTTTAACTCAAATACAGCTTCTCCAAGACACATTGTGATGAACCTGTCCAAAGGCACAACAAAAGAAAAGACTTTGCAAGCTGCCAGGAGTAAGCGTCACTTGACCTACAGGGGAAAATCCATCAGTTACTGCAGACTTCTCTAATGAAAATTTTCAAGTCAGAAGACAGTGGTCATCTACCCTTAACCTACTTAAACAGAACAATTTCCAGCCCAACATTCTATATCCTGCTAAGCTAAGCTTTAAAATTGATTGAGAAATGATATCTTTTACTGATACGCAAACATTGAGGAAATTAGCCTCAACAAGACCAGCTCTACAGGAAATACTTCAACCTGTTCTACACAATGACCATCACAGTGGACTGCTAGCAAAGTAAGTAACCAGAAATTAAAGGATAGAACCTAGCTTACACAATGATCCAAAAGACAAAACTAAGCAACCGACTTTCACAAAATAAGATGAATAGAATGCTACCACACATATCAATTATCTCAATAAATGTTAATGGCTTTAATTACCCACTGAACTGACATAGATTGGTTTACTGGATTAAAAACCACAAGCCATCCATTTTCTGTCTGCAGAAAACACACCTAGCCTCAAAAGACAAATTAAAACTCAGAATTAAGGGTTGGAAGACAATTTTTCAGGCAAACTGAACTCAAAAGAAAAGAGGGGTTGCAATCTTATTTTCAGATACATGAGTATTTAAAGCAACTAAAGTCAAATACATCAAGAAGACATTTCAATTCCAAATATTTATGTACTCAACTTATATGCTCTCAGATTCTTGAAACAGACCTTAATTATCTGAGCAATATGATATCCTATAACACCATAATAATAGGGGACTTTAACACATTTGTACAGAGCTGAACACATCCTCCAAACAGAAATTAAACAAAGATATAAGGGACTTGAATGAGACCCCAGAACAACTGTGCTTGATAGACATATATAGAACACTCCATTCCAAAACTAAAGAATATACATTCTTCTCATTAGCCCATGGAACATTCTCCAAAATTGATCATATTCTAGGACACAAAACAAACTTCAACAGAATCAAAAGGATTGAAATTTTACCTTGCATCTTCTCAGACTATAAGGCAGTAAATGTGGAACTTAACTCCAAAGAAAACCTTCAACCACACAAAAACATGGAATTGGTGGGGTCACCTCTATGGTTTATCTTACAAGTGTACAAGTGAATCTTTCTAAAAGCAGAGTATGAATGTCTTAACTCAATAACTAAGAAAATGACATGAAGGCTACGTTAACCAGTTTGATGAGAGTATTTCAATTTGTATATGAAAACACCATACTGTACCCCATGATTGCATTAATCTACACAGCTATAATTTAATGATAAAAAAAAAGAAACCATATGCTGAATGACAGTTAGGTGCAGGAAGAAATAAGAAAGGAAATCATTAACTTCCTTGAGCACAACAACAATGAAGACACAAGCTATGAAAACCTGTGGGATACAGCAAAAGCATTCCTGAGAGTAAAATTTATCACTATAGATGCCTACATTCGAAAAACAGAAAGAGAATGCATCAACAAACTCACAAGCCATATTATGTAATTGGAAATAGAAGAATAATCTAAGCCTAAACCCAGGAGAAAAAAATAAATATCCAAAATTAAATCACAGATCAATGAAATTGAAAACAAAAGAATCATTCAGAAAATTAATTAACCACTTAGTTGTTTTTTTTTAAATAAATAAAGTAGATAAACCTCTGGCTAGACTAACTAGATATAGAAAAGTAAAATCTCTAGTAACTTTAATCAGAAATGATAAAGGGGAAATAATAACTGATGCCAGAGATACAAGAGATTATCTCTGAATACTACCAGAAACTCTATGCCCAGAAATTTGAGAATGTGAAAGAAATGGATCAATATTTGGAATCCCACCCTCTCCCCAGACTTAGCCAGGAAGAAATAGATCTCCTGAACAGACCAATTTTAAGCACTGACATCAAAGAAACAATAAAAAAAAACAATAAAAGAATGCCCTGGTCTGGATGGCTTCACACCAGTATTCTTTCAAACCTTCAAAGAAGAGCTTATTCCCATACTGCAGAAATTATTCCAAAAAATTGAGGAAGAAGGAATCTTCCCCAATATATTCTACGAAGGAAACATCACCCTGATACCAAAACCAGGAAAACACCCAACTAAAAAGGGAGAACTTCAGACCAATTTCATTAATGAATATAGATGCAAAAATTCTCAACAAAATCCTATCCAATAGATTACAGTTTATTATCAAAAAAGTCATACATCATGATCAAATAGGGTTCATCCCAGCAATGCAAGCTTGGTTGAGCATACTCAAGTCCATAAACATTATTCACTGTTATCAACAAAAGCAAAAACAAAGACCATATAATCCTCTCAATAGATGGAGAAAAAGCATTTGATAAAATCCAGCATCATTTTCTAATTAGAACACTGAAGAGTATAAGTATAGGTGGCACATTTCTTTTTCTTCTTTTTTTTTTCCTTTTTCTTTTTTTTTTTTT
>NW_003852643.1:1216209-1217827 GCF_000181295.1 Otolemur garnettii | reverse complement strand
TTTTTTTTTGAGACAGAGCCTCAAACTGTCACCCTGAGTAGAGTGTTATGCCATCAGAGCTCACAGCAACTTGCAACTCCTGGGCTTAAACAATTCTCTTGCCTCAGCCTCCCAAATAGCCAGGACTACAGGTGCCCACCACAACACCTGGCTATTTTTTGGTTGGAGTTGTCATTGAAGTTTAGCAAGCCCAGGCTGGATTCGAACCTGCCAGCTCTGAACTCGATTTCTGTCATCTCAGCCATCTATTTATGGATGGGATCTTCATTTGCATCTGCCTCATCCTTCCTTGGGGGAAGTTGATCTACTCTGGTTATACAGGTTACCAGTTTTTCCACATCTCTGCATTTCTGCAGGCTGCAGACAAGACCCCAGAGAAAAGAATTACATCTCAGAGGCATTTTCTATGGGGAGCATATGAAGCTAAACTGCCATGTCCGAGTGTGGGGTGCTGTATCCCTACATGAAGGGATAGTCATCTATACTCCAGGCAAATGGAAAGCAGAAAAAAAGGACATGTTGCAATCTTATTCACAGACCCAATAGGCTTTAAACCAACAAAAGCAAGCAAGGATAAGGATGGACACTTTATATTTGTTAAGGGTAATACTCAGTACAATGCAATTTCAAACATCAATATTTATGCACCCAACCAAAATGCACCTCAGTTTATAAGAGATACTCTAATAGACATGAGCAACTTGATTTCTAGCAGCTCCATCATAGTTGGAGATTTTAGTACTCCTTTGGCAATGTTGGATAGATCCTCCAACAAGGAGCTTAGCAAAGAACTTTTAGATTCAAACTTGACCATTCAGCATTTGGATTTAATGGACATTTACAGAACATTTTGTCCTAACAAAACTGAATACACATTTTTCTCATCAATCCACGGAACATACTCCAAAATAGACCAAATTTTAGGTCTGACATCTAACCTCAGCAAATTTAAAAGAATAGAAATTATTCCTTGCATCTTCTCAGACCATCATGGAATAAAAGTTGAATTCAGGAACAACTGGAATCTGCAGACTCATACAAAAACATGGAAGCTAAATAACCTTATGCTGAATGATAAGTGGGTCAGAGATGAGACCAAGAAGGAAATTACCAAATTTTTGGAACAAAACGATAATGAAGATAGGAGCTATCAGAACCTCTGGGATACTGCAAAGGCAGTCCTAAGAGGGAAATTCATAGCACTACAAGCCTTCCAAAATAAAACGGAATGAGAGGAACTTAACAACTTAATGAGACATCTCAAACAACTGGAAAAGGAAGAACATTCCAATCCAAAACCCAGCAGAAGAAAAGAAATAACCAAAATTAGAGCAGAATTAAATGAGATTGAAAACAAAAGGATTATACAACAGATCAACCAAAGAGTTGATTTTTGAAAAAGTCAATTAAATAGATAAACCTTTGGCCAACCTAACCAAGAAAAAAAGTGTAAAATCTCTAATTTCGTCAGTCAGAACTGGTAAAGATGAAATAACAACAGATTCCTCAGAAATTAAAAAAATCCTTAATGAATATTACAAGAAACTTTATTCTCAGTAATATGAAAATCTGAAAGAAATGGACCAATACTTGGAAGCATGCCACCTCCCAAGACTTA
>NW_003852643.1:1199116-1214054 GCF_000181295.1 Otolemur garnettii | reverse complement strand
CACACTACAATAAAGATATTTGTATCATAATGTTCACTGCAGCCCAATTCATAATTGCTAGGTCATGGAAGAAGCCCAAGTGCCCATCGATCCACAAATGGATCAATAAATTGTGGTATATGTACACCATGGAATACTATGCAGCCATTAAGAAAGATGCAGACTTTACCTCTTTCATGTTTACATGGATGGAGCTGTAAAATGTTCTTCTTAACAAAGTATCTCAAGAATGGAAGAAAAAGTATCCAGTGTACTCAGCCCTACTATGAAACTAATTTATAGCTTTCGTAGGAAAGCTATAACCCAATTTTAGTCCAGGAATTTGGGGAGAGGGGAGAAGAAAGAGAGGGGAGGAGGGAGGGTGGGTGGAGGGAGGGTAATTGGTGGGATCACACCTATGGTTCATCCTATAAGGGTACATGTGAATCTCTCTAAATGTAGAATATAAATATCTTAACACAATAACTAAGAAAAAGACATGAAAGCTATGTTAACTAGTTGGATGAAAGTATTTCAAATTGTATATAGAAATAGTACACTGTACCTCATGATAATATTAATGTACACTGCTATGATTTAATTTAAATAAATGGAGACTCTACATCCTTTGTATTAACCTGGATGGAAGTGGAACACACTATTCTTAGTAAAGCATCTCAAAAATGGAGAAGCATGAATCCTATATATTCAATTTTGATATGAGGACAATTAATGACCTAGTACATGGTGGGCAGTGAGGGGAAGGGGATAGCAGAGCGAGAGAGAATGAGGTAGGGCAATGTGGGAAAGGAAGAGCAGAGAGTGTGAAGGAGGGAGGAGGGAGGGTCTCAGTGTGTGACACACATTTTGGGAGCAAGACACAATTGTAAGAGGGACTGTACCTAACAAATACAGTCAGTGTAACCTGGTTTCTTATACCTTCAATGAATCCCCAACAATAAAAAAAAAGAATATCTAAGCACATATATCGAATAATAAACAAAACAGAACAGACACAGAATAATGAACTGTAATAAGTAATTGTAGTGGATATAATTATCCAATGCAGACTGATGTACATTAACAAGAAACAACAGCAAGTAAGGAAGCTTGACCTCCCCAAATGGACAAAGCAAAGAATCAATAACTGACCCAGATGAGGCAGTGACAAGTGAACTCTCTGACCAACAATTCAAAATTGCCATTTTAAGGAAACTCAGTAATCTCCAAGATAACACATAGAGAAGCAATTCAGAAATTTATCAGAGAAATTTAACAAAGAGATTGAAATTATTTAAAAGAGCAAACAGAAATATTATAACTGAGAAAAATACATTTGCCAAACTGAAAAATTCATTATAGGTTCTCAGCTGCAGAATGCAAAGGAAAGAATCTGAGCTTAAAGACAAGCTATTTCAAAGCACAAAGAGCAGAGAAGAGAAGAAGGAATGAAAAGCAACAGAGATTGCCCACAACATGGAGAAAATTAATAAAAAGATGAAATATAACCAATATTCGTGTTTGAGTGATTGCTGAGCAAGAACAAGGAGGATAAGGCTTATTCAAAGAAATAATAACAAAATTTCCAAAACATGGGAAAGTAATAAATACAGGAAGTTCAGAAAACAACAGATTTGACTCAAAGAAGACTACTCCCATAGAAAAAAAGAAAAGAAAAAAAAAAAGACAAGACTACCTGAAGGCATATAATAATCAAATTCTCAATGATCAAGAGCAAAGATAAAATACTAAAAGCAACAAAAGAAGAAAAGGTAATAACATGTAAAGGAGTTCCAATTCATTTGGCAAAAGACTTCTCAGTGGAAAGCATATAGGCAAGAGGGAGTGAAATTACATTTTCAAAGTGCCAAAAGGAAAAACAGCTACCATCGAAGACTAATGTATCCAACAAGTTATCCTTCCAATATGAAGGACAGAAGTCCTTCCCATGGAAACAAAAACGATAGAATTCACAACCACCAGAGCTATCTTAAAAGAAATGCTAAAGTGATTTATTTAATCTGAAAGAAAAAACAATCAATAAGGTATAAAAAACGTGAAGGTATAAGTCTCACTGGTAAAATTAAGTGTATGGACAATGTTAGAATACTCTAATTGTGGTGTGTAATCCACTCATAACTCTGGTATGACCAAAAGACAAATCTATCAAAAACAATAATAGCTACAAACCCGCTAAGAGGGAAGTAATATGAAAAAATGTAAATGGATACAACTGAAAGTCAAGATGTGGGAGGGATAAAGTGTGGAATTTTTTTCTTTGATTTTGTTCTATGAGGTCTGACAATTATGTTTGTGAAGTTGCCATCATGCACTTATATTGACAGTATTGTATAAACAACTAGGTAAGGTTTCATAACCCTACAGGCCTAACACTTACAGAAAATTTCTACCAGTTGCTGAAGAATACATGTTCTTTTCATCAGCACATGGAACATTCTCCAGAATAGACCATATCTTAGATCACAAAACAAGTCTTAACAAATTCAAAAAAAGTAGAAATCATATCAAATATCTTTTCTGACCACAATGTAATAAAACTGGAAGTCAATAGCAAGAGAAACTGCAAAAATTTCATAAACACATGGAAAATAAACGACATGCTCCTGAATCACTAAAGGGTCAATAAAGAAATTAAGAAGGGGTGGCACCTGTGGCTTAAAGGAGTAGGGCGCCAGCCCCATATACCAGAGATGGCAGGTTCAAACCTGGCTCTGGCCAAAAACTGCAAAAAAAAAAAAAAAAAAAAAAAAAAAAAAAAAAAAAAAAAAAAAAAAAAAAAAAAAAAAAGAAAAAGAAAAGAAATTAAGATGTAAATTTAAAATTTCTTGAAGCAAATTAACATGTAAATAAAACATATCAAAATCATTGGGATACAGAGAAAGCAGTACTAGTAACTAGGGAAATAACTAGTAATAAACATATATCAAAAAGTATAAAGATTTCAAAAAAGCTACCTAACAACTCACCTCAAAGAACTAAAAAAGCATAAACAAACAAAACCAAAAGTTAGTAGAAGGAAAGAAATAATAAGTTAAGAGCAGAAATAATTGAAATTGAGATTACAAATAATAGAGAAGATCAATGACATGAAAACTGGGCTTTTAAAAAAATAAACAAAATTGGCAAACCTAGATAGAGTGATGAAGACAAAGAGATAATACCCGAATAAATCAGAAATAAAAAGGATACATAACATGTGAGAAATGAAAATAATCAGAAACTATTATGAAAAACTATGCAAAAATTTAGAAAAAGTAGATGAAATTGATAAATTTCTGAACACTAACAACATACCAAGTTTGAAACATGAAGAAACCAAAAAACCTCAATGAACTTGTAATAAGGCTGGGCACCTGTAGCTCAGTGGCTAGGGCACCAGCCACATACACTGGATCTGGCAGGTTCAAATCCAGCGTGGGCCTGCCAAACAACAATGACAACTACAACCAAAAAATAGCCAGGCATTGGGTGGTGCCTGTAATCCCAGCTACTTGGGAGGCTGAGGCAAAAGACTCACTTAAGCCCAAGAGATTGAGGTTGCTGTGAGTGGTGACATCACAGCACTCTACCAAGGGTGACATAGTGAGACTCTGTCTCAAAAAAAAGAAAAATTCGTAACAAGTAATGAGATCAAAGCTGTAATAAAAAGTTTCCCATAAAAGAAAAGCTCAGGAACTGACGGCTTTACTGCTTAATGCTACGAAACATTTAAAAAAGAACTAATAACAATTATTTCCAAACAATTGCCTAAAGGAGAGACTATTCGTCCAAACTCATTTTATAAGGCCAGCATTACCATGATACCAAAACCAGATAAGGACACAACAAAAAAGAAAAATAAAGGTCAGTATCCCTGATGAACATAGATGCAAAATCCTCATCCAAATACTAGCAAACCAAATTTAACAATCCATTAAAAGGATTATACACCATAATTGAATGGGATTCATCCCAAGGATGCAAGGATGTTCCAACATACACAAATCAATAAACACGATACAACACATTTACAGAACAAAGAGCAAAAAACATGATTATTTCAATATATTCCAGAAAAAGCACTTGATAAAATTCAGCATCCATTTATGGTAAAACAAACAAACAAAAAAAAACTCATCAAACTGGGGATAGAAGAAGCATACCTTAAGGTAATAAAGACCATAAATGACCAACCCACAGATAACATCATTCTTAATGTGGAAAATTCGAAAGTCATATCTCCAAGATACAAAACAAGACAAGGATGCTCACTTTCACTACTTTTATTCAACACAGTACTAAAAATCCTAGACAGAGAAATTAAGCAAAAGACATCCAAAAATTGTAAAGGAAGAAGTCACATTATCCTTGTTTACAGATGACATGATCTTATATTATACATAGAAAAATCCAAAGACTTCACTAAAAAACCTCTTAGAACTTATAAATAAATTCACCAAAGTTGCAAGATACAAAATCAACATACAAAAATCATTGACATTTCTGTACAACAACAGTGAACAATCTGAAAAGAAATTAAGAAAAACATGCCATTTACATTAGCTACAAAGAATTTCAAGTACCAAACAATCAACTCAACCAAAGAAGTGAAAGATCTGTACAAGGAAAATTACAAAACACTGATGAAAGAAATTGAAAAGGACATAAAATTTTGAAAAGATATTCCATAGTCTGGATTAGAAGAATCAATATTGTTGAAACAACAATACTACCTAAGGCAATTTACAGATTCCATGCAATTTCTATCAAAATGCCAATGGCATTCTCCACAGAAAAAGAAAAATGTATTCTAAAATTTATTTAGACCCTGAATAGCCAGTATAATGCTGAGCAAAAAGAACAAAGTTAGAGACATCACACTAACTGACTTTAAAATGTACTGCAAAACTATAGTAACCAAATCAGAATGGTAATTTTATTAAAATATACACATCAATCAATGGAGTAGAACAGAGAACCTAGATATAAACTTACATACTATATAGCCAGTTTATT
This sequence comes from Otolemur garnettii, assembly GCF_000181295.1. Taxonomy (NCBI): domain Eukaryota; kingdom Metazoa; phylum Chordata; class Mammalia; order Primates; family Galagidae; genus Otolemur; species Otolemur garnettii. The sequence continues at coordinate 1,209,059 of NW_003852643.1, read as the reverse complement.
TTCAACAAAGGTGCCAAGAACATACAATAGAAAAAGGATAATATTTTCAATAAATAGTGCTGGGAAACCTGAAAATTCATATATACAGCAATGAAACTAGACCCCTGTCTCTCACCATACACAAAAATCAAATTGAAATAGATTAAAGACATATCTAAGACTTGAAACTATGAAAACTACTAGAAAGAAATATTGAGATAACACTCCAGGACAGCCATCTGGCAATGTTATCTTGGGTAAGACCTTAAAAAAAACAGACAACCAAAGCAAAAATAGACAAATAAGGTTTCATCAACTGAAAAAGCTCCTTCACAGAAAAGGAAACAATTAACAAAGTGGAATGGGAGAAAATACTTGCAAACTGTCCATCTGACAAAGGATTAACAACCAGAATACATAATGAGCTCAAACAACTTAATGGCAAAAATGATATGTAGTAGAACCTCTGGGAGTTGACCAGCCAAGGGACTGTAACAAACTGTCAACATATGGAGATACTCAGCATAAGGAACTAGGCCTACTATACTGATACATACATGTGGTGCATGTCCAATCTATGAAAATTAGGTCAACTTATCTGAGCCCCCCATTTCAAGTTTTTTACAAGGCTGCAACCAATGTTAGGAGGTGGTTAACTATGGAGCGGGGGTTCTACTATAATTCAATTAAAAATGGGCAAAAGTTCTGAGTAGACCTTTCTTAAAAGAGGACACACAAATTCCACAAATATATGAAAAAATGCTCAACATTACTATTCATCAGCAAAATGCTAGTCAAAACTACAATTAAATGTCATCTTACCCCAGTTAAAATGGCTTTTAACAAAAAGGCAGATGGCTCAGCGCCTGTGGCTCAAGTGGCTAAGGCGCCAGCCACATACACCTAAGATGGTGGGTTCGAATCCAGCCTGGGCCTGCCAAACAACAATGATGACTGCAACCAAAAAATAGCTGGGCCTTGTGGCGGGTGCCTGTGGTCCCAGCTACTTGGGAGGTAGAGGCAGGAGACTCGCTTGAGTCCAGGAGTTAGAGGTTGCTGTGAGCTATGATGCCACGGCACTCTACCCAGGGGGACAGCTTGAGGCTCTGTCTCAAAAAAAAAAAAAAAAAAAAAAAGGCAGGCAATATCAGATGCTGAAAAGGATGTAGAAAAAGGGGAAGGTAGAAATGTAAATTAGTAGAGCCATTATGGAGAACAGTATGGAGGTTTCTCAGAAAACTAAGAATTGAACTAGCATAGATATATAGTCCAGCAATTCCACTAGTGGGTATATACCCAAAAGAAAATAAATAAATATGTGGAAAAGATATCTGCCCTACCATGTTTATTACAGTGCTATTCACAATGGCAAAACTATAGAATCAACCTAAGCACCCATCAGCAGATAAATGGACAAAAAAGTGTTATTGGTATATTCATGCACATACATACAATGAAGTATCATTTACCCATAAAAAATAAAATCCTGTCATTTGTAGTGCTGCAGGAAGATGAGGTCCAATGGAGAGAAAGAACACCCAAACACCATTTTTAAAAGAGGAAAGGTTTTATTGCAGCCAGGGGAGCCACTGAAGACCAGAGTCTAAAAATGGCCATGCTCCCTGACTGGCTGAGTCTTCTCCTTTTTATCCCCAGTCAAAGTCCCAGCCCATGGGTACAATTATCTTTGGTCAGTTTGAGTCAAACAGGCTTAAGGCTTTTACAGAACCTTGGGTTTTTATAGAAGCAGAAGCAAGCATTAGTTTCCAGGTCCCAGGAAGTTAAGTTTCTATAAATTCCTAAGAGCTGAGTCACTATGGGGAGGACCTTGCTGGTGTGTCCTTGGGACTTACTTGAGAAGACCTCTGTTCTCTTAGACCTCACTTTTCCCAGGTATCCTCTCTCGGTAGTAACATGGATGGAGCTGGAGGTCATTGTAATAAGTGAAATAAGCCAAGCACAGAAAGACAAGTATCACATATTCTCACACATATGTGAACGTTAAACAAGTTAATCTTATGAAGATAGAGAATATATTGGTGGTTACCAGAGATCAAGAAGGGTAGTGGGGAGGGAGGAATGAAATGAAGTTGAATAATGAGTACAAATACAGAGTTTTGATAGAAGAAATAAGACATAGGGTTAGACAGGGTTAGACACAGGGTTAGAGGGAGGGGGTGTGGGCAAGAAAAAAAAAAGAAAGAAAATAGTGACTAATTCTTATATAAATTGTATTTAATTTTGACCAAAGTACATTACTTAAAGATGAATTCTTAAGTCAACATGTTAATATGTTGTTTATCATATTGTATCCTCATTTATAAGTGAAATATTTTTTGTAATTTCCCCTTTATAATAATATATTTTCTCCAATTTTAATATCAGATGTATCCAGATTAAGTAGAATGATTTTTAATATCTCTTTTTCTATTGTCTATAAGATTTGGCATTGTCTGTTTTTTATTTATAAATATTAGTTGTCTATTTTTTTGAGACTTTGCAAAAAACAAAATAATAATAAGAAGTTAACTGATCAAAGTATTCTATAATAGACATACTCCTATCTGACTATGGGAATGTTACTTTCTTTGCATTATTACTATTATTATTGCTTAATATTTCATTGCAGCAATCATCTGATTTCTTTTCTGAATGTATTTATCTTCATTCGTTCTTTATGAGGTTTTTGTTCTCAGTCCTTATTTTAAACATTGTTATTGTCATTAAATTTAGCCTTTTTAATTCTGTGAAGAACAAAAAAAAAAGACATATTTAAAGTGATGGATATCAAGTACACTATTTTGATCTTTACAAATTATATGAATATATTAAATTATCTCACGTACCCCCAAATTGTGTATATCTATTATGCATCAATAAAATTTCAAAATTAAAAACTTTAAAAATATATATTTTTTGAGACAGAGTTTCACTCTGGTGCCCTGTTTAGAGGGCCATGGCATCAGCCTCTCTCATAGCAACCACAAACTCCTGCGTTTAAGCAATTCTGCCTCAGCCTCCTAGCTAATTTTTCTATTTTTAGTAGAGACTGGGTCTTGCTTCTATTAAGGATGGTAAAAATATTTTTAAATGTAATTATTTACCAAGGCTTCTGGAAAAAAATCAGATATTAGCATTTTATATGACTATTTGGGTTTACTCCATTGTATACAGAATACCCTTTTCCTGACCCTGGCCCTACCCTAAATTTTCATTGCTTTAAACAAATTAGCTTTTCTCTTAGCAGTTGATAAACTTTCAGAGTCTGTGCCCACAGGCTTATGTTAGATCTGACATTTTTCTCTTTTTTTTAATTGTTGGGTATTCATTGAGGGTACAAGAAACCAGGTTACACTAATAGCATTTGTTAGGTAAAGTCCCTCTTACAATCGTGTCTCTGACATTATTTTTCAAACACACTCTTTTGTCAGCTTCCCAGAAGAAAGGTATATATTAGGTTTTTCCTGTTATTAGTAACGAGGCAAATAGTGTTGCTCAGGTACCTAATTTGTGTTACTTTATATAGCTTGGTGTTAAAGATTATGAGACCACTGGAATATGAACACTAAATGGACATAAAGTATTATCCAGTTTCATGTGTGATGATGGTGCTGTGGTTGTATATTAAAAGCATCATTATTTTTAGAGATATATGCTGTATTAGTTATCTATTGTCATGTGGCAAATTACCCCCAAATTTAAGCAGTTTAAAACAATACAGATTTATTTTCCTCAAACTTATGTGAGCCAGAAGTCTTGGTATGGCTTATCTGAGTCCTCCATCACAAGTCCTTTACAAGGCTACAATCAAAATGCTGGCCAGGGCCAGGGTTTTATCTGAAGACTAAGCTGGGAAAAGATTTGCTTCAAGAGTTATTGACTAAGGGCCTCAGTTACTCACTAGCTGTTGGTTAGAGATCACTCTTAGTTCCTTCCAACATGTGCCTTTCTAACAAGGCAGCTTGTTTCATCAAAGCCAGTAAAAGAGAGTGGGGGAAGGGAAGAAGGAAAAGAGAATCTACCAGCAAGATCAAAATCACAATCTTCTGTAATATTATTACAGAAGTGACATCCCATCACTTTTGCTTAAATTTAATAATTAGAAACAAGACTCAGTAACTGTGCCTACACTCTTATAGAAAGAGTAATCACACCAGGGGATGGATACCATATCCAAGGGTAACATGAAATACACATATCCGACTTCTGTCAATGGGAATTTTTATGTGCTTCCATTACATTTATAAGTACACTGAGAGTTCTGTAAATCCGCACCTGTTGTTGGGTTGTATATCTTTTTAGAATGTATCATCCACGTTCTTTAAGAAAAATGCAATTGAGTGCAAAATAATCACCCAATATCCTATAAGAGATAAAAAATTAAATTGTTATGCAGTAAATCTAAGTCTTTGTAATGATCTCATCCTTTACATTTTAATGTTTCTCTCAACTGATTTCAAATATTCACTTTTATGTTCTTCTAGTTATTATGGTTATTATTTAATAATTGAGACCATAACAAATGTGTGTGCATATATATATACACATATATACATACATATATATATATATATATGTATATACCAGTAGCCAGTTAGACATTAATGTGAACCAGAATTACCAGGGAAGCTTGCTGAAAATGAAAGTTCTGGAGCTCCAATGAGTAAATCTAGCTAGATCTACTATGAACTCACATTATGAGGAAATGCCCCCTCGCGATTTTCACACAGGTAGCATATTAGCATACTTTTAGGGATAGTAAGACATTGTCAAAAGAATCCAACATTCCTTTAGGAATTCCAAGTAATCTCTTCTAGAGAAGTGAAGTTACACATCCAAGATTATTTTTCTTATTTAAGGACTGAACTGAGACAAGAACTCAGAGCTTCTGACTCATTCTTTACTAATTTTATTTTTGTTAAGTGCCTACCTCTTATCAGACAGAAATTGCAGTATGAACAACAGACACTGTGGTCCTGAAGAAGACAGGAGGTATGCTCACATGGTAAGGGCCATCATTGGGCACTCTGCTAAATATCTGAAAGAAAAAATTGAGAACTGTGATCTTGCATAATATGTGGATGGGAGAAAAACAGGTAAATAGGTCACACGTTCATAATTTCATTTTACAGTCATCTGAAGCAAATTTTACCCCCAATTTATAAGAATTACTGGATTTATTTGCCTAGGTAAAATGTCCAAATTCAGTCACTAAATATTCATTTAGTGACCAGACTGCTTTCATAAGTTTATTGCTTCCATTTCTTCTCAAAATACAGAAAATATAGAAATACACATAAACTCATCTCACAAAAATGAGTCCTTGTATTAACCCTTTGTTATATTTAAGTTAAGTACTTTGTCTTCATGTAATAAATAGATTAATATAAATTTTTAAATAAAAAATACAGAGGTTGCCTTTTAAAACTGCTTTATTAACTTTACAATATATAATGAGCATCTTTCCATGCAATAGGTAGAATTCTTCTGGTAACAAAAATCTTACAGCCTGGGTAAACAAAAACCACAAAATTTAATCAGAAGTTGGTAGTAGAAGACTCACAAATAACATCAAAAGATTTACAACAAAGGTGCATCACTAACATGTGAGTTTAGGAAGTAGGTGTCTCCCTATTCAGGGAAAACAGGATTCAGGGCATAAGGCAAAATTCATCATGATGGTCATGGTGAGGGGGGTCAGTGCTAACTGCCTGGAGACTATGACTCAACTGCTTTTCCCTCAGCTTTTCCATCAACTGTCTCACCTCCTCCCCAATCCTTTCCATATTATCTTCTCTCATCCTTGCCTGTGGCTCTCCAAGCCTATGCATCATGTCCCATCTGTACTGCAAGATGGGCTGCCTAGCACGGAACCGCCTACGATTTCCTCTAGGCACACAGTATTCACCAGTTTCCAAAGGGAGGGCCAAGGGCTCCTCTCCTTTATTAGCAACTTGGTCCTTTTCTTCCTTTCCTTCATGTTTCTTTTGGGCATTTTCCATGCTGATATTTTTTACAGCTTGCTCTTCTTTGGATTCCATTACTCCTAGACAACAGGAGGAAAAAAAAAAAGGCTGAATTTTTGGCGAACGCTTGAGCACAAAGGACAGAGGATTTGCTAATTATTCATGCTTCAGTGTCCTGGATATCAACAGAGTTTTTGTTTTTGTTTTTTTAATTTCATTTTTCCCACCTGAGAGGTTTTGTGCGCCCTCTAGGGGACCGCAAGTTCGCACACACCCCCATCCCCGGCCTTTCCTTTCCCTACCCCTAAACCCACCATTTTCCCTACAGATCTATCACTAGACTTCTGCAGGCACCAAAATGGAGGACAGGGTATGGGAAAGTCGGGAAGGGTCCTCAGACTGGGTTCTGCACTGGCCCTCACCACTGTCCCCTGCACCAACCTGGGCCTTGCAGTCTTCTCCTCCTTCTGATTCTTGCAGAAAGGTGTGCCGCCTCGACACTCAGACCTGCAGACGACTGAGGTGAGGGAAGCAATGACTGTGGCAGCCGTGCACTCACGCCACACCACCGTGCTCCCACACCGTCCCCTTCTCCTCCTTGGGACCTCGCCCTCGTCACCGCCCTCGTCAAGCTTCTCGGTGACTCCGGTGTCCAGTCCCCCATCTGCCCCGCCCCCTGCGATGTTTTCCCACAGAAACCCAGGGGTGAATCCCTAGCGCTTTTAGTTATTCTGCTGCCCATCTGGAATCCCAGCCATCCCAGCATCTTTACCTCAGGGCGCCACTATTAATGTTCCCAAGAATGTTGGGGTGTGCAGAAAGCTGACAAGACCCTTTGCGCTGCTCCGTGCCCACCGCCTGAGTCAGCAAACTGCTGACGCCCTGGCCCCTGAGCAGGCCCCGGGGCCCTTCCTTACCTGCTCCTCTTTCCCCGGGCCTGATGCCAGCCAGCCAAGCTCAGGGCAGCGGCGAGTTGATAGACGCTAGTGAAGACTGAACTGAAGGCTGCGTAGCTCTGCGGCTCCAGGTCACGTGAGAGCCGCGCGTCACCGAGGAGTTCGCACTCTTCCCCAGCACCCTTTCTGGCTGGCGACCAGTTCACAGGACCCTCCGCCCTCCACCACCCCGAGCGCCTGCATACAAAGACACCCTCCTCCTCCTGTCTTTGCACAGCACCCCAGCACATGCTGCTCTGTTACTCATCTCCATCCTCTCCAATCTGAGGGCCCACAAGTGGCATCATCGTCTTGCATTTGGAGTTTACCCATCTCTGGTTAGCAGGGAGGGTCTCTACTACTTTTCCCACCCACACCGCCCACTCCTGGCCTTGGCTTGGACTTTTCTGCTTTCTCTCCCCTTGTCCTTGGCAGTATGTACGCTTCCTAATAATTTATCTTTATTCCTTTTTTTAAATCAGTATGTCTCAAAATATTGAAAATAAAGGCCGGGCACGGTGGCTCACGCCTGTAATCCTAGCACTCTGGGTGGCTAAGGTGAGTGGATCACTTGAGCTCACCTGTTCAAGACTCGCCTGAGCCAGAGTCAGACCTCATCTCTAAAAATAGCTGGGCATTGTGGTGGCCAACTGTAGTCCCAGCTACTCGGGAGGCTGAGGCAAGAGAATCACTTGAGCCTAAGAGTTTGAGTTTGCTGTGAGTTGTGATGCTGCAGCACTCTACCAAGTGTGACAAAGTGACTCTGTCTCAAATATATATATATTGAAAATAATAAAATTTTACTTTTGAAAGAAATGCTTCAACGTAGAAAAGTAAACAAAAAGGAACATTGTTTATATTCACCTGTAGCACGCAGAAAATACTTTTTCTGGGCTCTACACCATTATTCTTTGAACATTCTCACTTGTTTGAAAATTTCATGGGAATATTCCTGAATACAGTTGATGTTTTCTAAATGATCTGTGAAATAAATCTTTAGAGAGCAATCCAGTTGTCAGATTTTGGCAATTTTATGTAAATAATCTACCTTTTTGCTTTCTGTAACAAATTTCAAGGTGTATTGCTAAACATTTCTCTCATTCTATTATAATAAACATTTATTAAATATGGAAAAGCATTTGTTGACAACTAACGTGGCCTGCTGAAAATTAATGGCTATTATTATTGATGGCTTTGAAGAGCCATAAGGCCAAGGCTGGTTGACAGGTGCAGAGACAGTCATATCATCCCTTCCCTGACAAGAAGTTGAGAAGATACCAGTCTTCTTACCTCCATATTTCAGAGCCTCCCATTTCCTACTTGCAGAATCCTGACTCTGTTGCTCACTCCCCAAAATATAGATGGACAGGTGACCTAGGTAGTAAAGTCCTTAGTAAAGGACTTTGGTGCCTTCTCTCTGCTTCTTCCCCAAATTCACATTTAATGACCCACTTCTCATCAAGGATAGGAGGTCCTTTCTGGTATAGGAACTCAAAATGGACCTTTCTACGGCTTGGCTTCATGGTGAGAGATTCCAGAAGTGATTGCTTGGGGTGGGAGGGCTCTCAAACCTTTCTGCTCTCCTCTTTTTCACCTGGGCAGGGAAGGGGGTAATCTCTCTGGGGCCTATTTGCTCTCATGTGGCTTTGGTGGTACGGAATGCTGGAATCTTCTCCCTACATCCTTCACTTTCAGGTTACCCAGGAAGAGCCCAGTCTTGCTGCATGCAGGGCCATTCACTATCTGCCAGTCAATACCCATCGTGCTACCTCCGCATTTATGCTGTAACTGTAGGAACACTCGTTGATGATCATCCTGAGTAAACTTGGCTTTCTCAACTCAGGAGTTTGTGAAATCCCTTAAAGGTTATTCAAAATTATCTGGGGGGGGGGGAATGGTATATTGGTATGTTTACCTTTATGTAGGATAAAAGGGCATACTTCTTAGCAAATTCTTAAAAGAAGCAGATTCTCAAAATACGACTACCAGACATTAGACTGTATTATAAATCAATAGTGATCAAAACAGCATTGTACTGGCACAAAAACAGAGAGGTAGATGTATGGAACGGAATAGAGAACCAAGAGCTGAACCCAGCTACTTACTGCTTTATGATCTTTGACAAGCCAATTAAAAACATTGAATGGGGAAAAGATTCCCTATTCAACAAATGGTGCTGGACGAACTGGCTAGCGACATGCAGAAAACTGAAACTGGACCCACACCTGTCACCACTAACTAAGATAGATTCTCACTGGATTAAAGACTTAAATTTAAGACATAAAACTATAAAAACATTAGAAGTGTAGGGAAAACTCTTGAAGAAATAGGCCTGGGCGAAAATTTTATGAGGAGGACCCCCAGGCAATTCAAACATCATCAAAAGTATACTACTGGAACCTCCTCAAATTAAAAAGCTTCTGCACAGCCAACAACACAGTAAGAAAAGTAAGTAGACAACCCTCAGAATGGGAAAACATATTTGCTGGTTATGTCTCTGACAAAGGTCTTATAACCAGAATCCACAGAGAACTCAAGCATAGTAGCAAGAAGAGAACAAGTGATCCCATCACAGGGTGGGCAAGAGACTTAAAGAGAAACTTCTCTGAAGACAGACGCATGGCCTACAGACATATGAGAAAATGCTCACCATCCTTAATCATCAGAGAAATGCAAATCAAAACCACTCTGAGATATCATCTAACGCCAGTTAGATTAGCCCATATCACAAAATGCCAAAATCACAGATGCTGGCAGGGTTGTGGAGAAAAGGGAACACTACTACACTGCTGGTGGGAATGCAAACTAATACGTCCCTTTTGAAAAACCATATGGAGAACACTCAGAGATCTAAATATAGATCTACCATTTGATTCTGTAATTCTGCTGTTAGTTATATACCGAGAAGACCATAAAGCACGCTGTAATACAGATATCTGTACCAGAATGTTTATTGCAGCCCAATTCACAATCGCTAGGTCATGGAAGAAGCCCAAGTGCCCATTGACCCATGAATGGATCAATAAATTGTGGTATATGTACACCATGGAATACTATACAGCC
>NW_003852643.1:1187735-1199042 GCF_000181295.1 Otolemur garnettii | reverse complement strand
GTATCCAATGTACTCAACACTATTATGAAACTAATTGTTAGCTATCTTAGGAAAGCTATAATCCAAATGGAGCCCTAGACTACGGGCAAAGGGGGGGAGGGAAGAGGGGAGAATAGGTGAAGAGAATGATATTGTGAGGATCACACCTATAATTTATCCTATTAGGGTACATGTGAATTTGTCTAAAGTTTGAATATAAATGTCTTAACACAACAATTATGAGAAAGACATGATGGCTATGTTATCCAGTTGGATGAGAGTTTTCCAAACTGCATATGGAAGCAACACACTGTATCCTATGATAGAATTAATGTACACAATTATGATCTAATAATAATAAAAAAATATGAAAGGGATTTCCTTCACAGCTACTCACATTTGCTTATTTGCCATCTGCATTTCCCCTTTGTGGAAGTGCCTTTTCAATTTATTTTATTTTATATTTTAGGGACAAGGCTTCACTCTGCTTCCCAGCCTGGAGTGCAGTGGCACCATTATAACTCACTGCAGCCTCCAACTCCTGAGATAAGGCAATCCTCCCACCTCAGCCTCCTGAGCAGCTGGAAGTACTGGCACGCACCACAATGCCTGGCAATTTTTTCTTCTTCCTCTTCTTCTTCTTTCTTCTTTCTTCTATTTCTTCTTCTTCTTTTTGTAGAGTTAGTATCTCGCTGTGTTGCCCAAGCTGGTCTCTAATTCCTGGTCTTAAGTGATTCTCTCACCTGAGCTTGCCAAAGTGCTGGAATTACAGGTATGAACCACTATGCCCAGCCTACCACTAGATTTTGAGGATCCTTTAATATATTCTAGATACAAGTCCACTGCTGAAATAAGTACACTGAACCCCATAAATGCATCAATGTACATACTTATGATTTAATAAAAAAATTTCCTTTCAGCTGGTTTTTCCATTCACCTAACAATGTCATTTATGAAACAAAACTTCCTTTCATTTTAAGGAAATACAACTTATGATATAATTTTCTTCCTTGAATTATGGTTTTGGTGTCAGGTGTAAGAGCAGTTTACCTGGGCAGCACCTGTGGCTCAGAGGGGTGGAGTGCTGACCCCATATACCAGAGGTGGTGAGTTCAAATCTGGCCCCAGCCAAAAACTGCAAAAAAAAAAAAGAGCAGTTTACCTGATCCCGGGTCACAAAGAGTTTATCTTGTATTTTCTTCTAAAAGTTTTGTAGTTTTAAATTTTACATTTAGGTCAATGATCATTTTGATTTTTGTGTAATGTGTGAAACTTGAGTTGAGGTTCACCCAACTGATGCCCAGTTGTTCCAAAACCATTTGTTGAAAAGATTATTTTCTCTCCATTGAATTTTCTTGAAATCATAGTAAAAAAATAAATTGACCATACTTGTGTAGGTGTATTTCTACATTCCTCTTCTTTTCCATTGGTCTGTTCCTAAACTTTCATCAGGGCAACACTGTTTTGGCTGAAGCTTTATATAAATATTATATAATGGGATTACTCCAACTTAATTCTTCATTTCAAAATTGTTTTGGAAATTCTAGTTCCCTTTATTTTCTGTATAATTTTTTTTTTTTTTTGAGACAGAGCCTCAAGCTGTCAACCTGGGTAGAGTGCCGTGGCATTACAGCTCACAGCAACCTCCAACTCCTGGGCTCTAGCGAGTCTCCTGCCTCAGCCTCCCAACTAGCTGGGACCACAGGCGCCCGCCACAGCGCCCGGCTATTTTTTGGTTGCAGCCGTCATTGTTGTTTGGTGGGCCTGGGCTGGGGATTCAAACCCGCCACCTTAGATGTATGTGGCTGGCGCCTTAGCCAGTTGAGCTATAGGCGCCAAGCCAATTTTCTGTATAAATTTTAAAATCACATTTCTATACCTAAAAAAGAAATCCTACTGGGATTTTTATTGGAATTGTACTAATTCCATATATAGATCTACAGATCTATTTAGGAAAATTGTCATTTTTTTCTATGTAGCATCCATCAATCCATGGATATGGGTAGACTTCTCCATTAATTTGGATTTTCTTTGATTTCATTCATTAGCATTTTGTAGTTTTCAGCACAACAATCTTATACATATTATGTTAGATATATACTTAAGTATTTCATATCTGGGGAGCTATTGTAGATGGTTTTGGATTTTTCATCTTGGTTTCCTATTGTTCATTATGAGAATAGAGAAATACTACATATATTAACTTTGATATATTGACCTTATATCCTCCAATATCACTAAACTCACTTATTAAGTCTATGATTATTTGTTTTTTGTAGATTCCTTTGGGATTTTCTACATAGACAATCATGTAGTCTGTGAATAGAGATGGTTTTTGTTTCTAACTCTTCAATATGTATGCTTTTAAAAATTTTTTCTTTTTCTTCCCCTATTGCACTGGCTAGGCCTTACAGTAGATATTGAATGAGAAAAAGGGAAATCCTTCCCTCATTCTCAATTTTTATGGGAAAGCACTGAGTCTTTGACCATAAAGTATGATATCAAATATTGGATTTTTGTAGGTGGCCTTTATTAGATTATAAAAGTTCTATTTTATTCCTAATTTTCCAAAAGTTTTTATTTATCCTGAAAATGCTGCATTTTATCAAATGCTTTTTCTTATCAATTTGATGTGTTTTTTTCCTCTTAGAGATGGTAAATATTTGGGACAATATTGATCATCTTGAATATTTAAGCATTCTTGCTTCCTAAGATAAACTCCACTTGGACATGGGACATTATTCTTTTTATGTATTTCAGGATTCAATTTGTCAGTATTTTGATCAGGATTTTTGTGACTATATTCATGAGAAGTCCTGGTATGTGGTCTTCTTTTCTTATACTATACTTGTGTGGCATTGCTATCATGGTAACAATGTCCTCAAAATTGAGTTGGGAAGTGATTCCTCATCTTATATTTTATGGAACATACTATGCAGAATTGAGGTTATTTCTTCTTTAAATGATTGGCAAAATTCAATGAAAGCTTCCGGGCTTGTAAGTATTTTCTAGAAAATTATTTCTTTATATATATATTTTTTTATGTTTATAGGACTATTTACAGCATACTTTATAAAGTATAGTGTAAATATGATTTTTGTATGCTCTGGGAAACCAGAAAAATTGTGTAATCATTTTATTGCAATATTTGGTTATCATGGTGGTCTAAAACATCTGTATTTACTATATTTGCCATGATATACAATATATCTCAAAGGGAAAAAACTTATTTATCTTGTCTATTGAATTTTTGTGGCCTTTGACCATCATCTTCCCATTGTCCTCATCAGCAGCATCTGGTAACCACCATTTTACACTGCTTAGTTCGATTGTTTTATATTCCACTTAGAAGTGGAAAATACCACATGGTATTTGTCTTTCTGTGTCTAGCCTATTTCACTTAACATAACATTCTCCAATTCCATCCATGTTGTCTTAAATTACAAAATTTCTTTTTCTATAGGCTGAATAGCATTCCATTGTGTATATATACCGCATTCTTTATTAATTCATTTGTTGATGGACACTGAACCAATTACTTGGTTATTGTGCCTAGTGCTGCAATGAACATGTGTGCACAGATGTCTCTTTGACATATTGATTTCAAATCTTTTCAGTAAATACCCAGAAGTGGGATTTCTGGATTATATGATAATTCTGAGGTAATATCTCATTATGGTTGTAATTTACATTTCCCTAATGATTAGTGGTATTAAGCATTTTTTCACATATATATTGGTCATTTGCATGTCTTCTTCTTTTTTTTTATTTTTTGAGACAGAGTCTCACTATGTCGCCCTAGGAAGAGTGCTATGACATCACAGCTCACAGCAACCTCAAACTCTTGGGCTTAAGCGATTCTCTTGCCTCAGCCTCCCACGTAGCTGGGACCACAGGCACCTGCCACAACACCTGGCTATTTTTTGTTGCAGTTGTCATTGTTTAGCTGGCCCGGGCGGGGCTCGAACCTGCCACCCTCGGTGTATGTGGCTGGCGCAATAACCACTATGCTGTGGGCACCGAGCTGTGGATGTCTTCTTATAAGAAATCTCTATTCAAGTCCCTTTCCTCTATTTTAATTGACTATTTGTTTTTAATTCTATAAAGTACTTTGAGTTCCTTAAGTATTCTGAATACAATAAGTACCCCTAATGAGATGTTTGGCTAGCAAATATATTTTCTCCCAATACATAGGTTTTCCCTTCACTCTGTTAACTATTTTGTTTGTTTTGAAGAAGCTTTTTATTTTGATGTAATTCTATTTGTCTATTTTTGCTTTTGTTGCCTGTGTTTTTTAGGTCATATCCTAAAAATAATTGCCCAGACCAATGTTATGTCATTTTTCCTTATGTTTGTTTTAGTAGTTTCACAGTTTCAGATCTTGTGCTTAAGTCTTAATCACTTTTGAATTGATTTTTTTTTTTGTATATGGTATGAGATAAGGGATCAATTTCCTTCTTCTTCATATGGATGATGAAGAAGGGGGCAGTTCCCCCTTCATGGGGCACTGCCTTCATGGGTCACATTGAAAAGACTGTACTTTATCTCAGTATGCATTAATTGACCCTATAATCCGTGGGTTCATTTCTAGTCCTCTATTCCATTCTACTGATGAGTCAATTCTTATGCCAATGCAATTTTGTTTTAATTACTGTCACTTTATAGTATAGTTGTTTGAAATCAAGCAGTGTGATGCCTCCAGCTTTGTTCTATTTGCTAATGATTGCCTTGATTATTAGTATTTTTTGTGGTTTCATATAAACTTTAGGATTTTTTCTATTTCTATGAAAAATGAAATCGGAATTTTGACAGATATTGAAATGAATCTTTAGACCACTTTGGGTAGTACAGACATTTTAATATTAATTCTTCCAATTCATGAACACAGGTCATCTTTTCAGTTTTTGTGTATGTTTTCTTCATTATATTTCAGTAATATTTTGTAGTTTTCCATATACAAGTCTTTCTCCTCCTTGGTTAACTTTATTCCTAAATATTTTATTTTATTTGTAGCTATTATAAATGAAATTATTCTTTGGATTTCTTTTGCTGAAAGTGCATAAATATGACATTTATGCATAAAATAGTACTGATTATTTATTTATCTGTTTATTTATTTTAGAGATGGGATCTCACTCTTGTAGCATGTTGGTCTCAAAATCCTGGCTTCAGGTGATCCTCTATCCTTGGTGACCCAAAGTACTGAAATTACAGGCATGTGTCACCATGAAGAGACAATTGCATTGTTTTTGTCCTTATTTTCTTTTGTTTCTTAAATTTCAAACTGATACAAGGCTACAAAAAATTAGGTTATATTATTTGCATTTGTTAGGTAGAATCCAAGTTGAGCTCTTGACCCAGAAGATGTGCCATATACCCTTGCTTCGTTTGATTTCAATCTGTCCATGAGTGATTGCTGCACACGTGCTGACCCCTACAGGAGCAGGGGAATAAAAACACTGAAGGTTATGCTAGGCATTATGGGGGATACACCTTGACCCTCCAAACAATTCCTTGAGGCCACAAAGGGGTCTGTGCTGCAGATCATCCAGCCAACTTGCCCATGTTCCCATGGGATTCAGCTGAAGGGTGTAACCCCCTGCCTGAGCTTGGCCAGTGAAACCAGAGCTGGTAGTTTGGATGTTGGCCGCTGTTGAACAGGGCCCCTGAGAGTACCCACTGACTCAAAGACTGCTTCTTTCTCTGCAGTTCCTCTCCTATACCTCTCCCAGAACTGCAGTCAGCATTTGGGCAGGACCCTGGTGGCTGGACCTACCTCTGAACCATCAAAGGACAAAACCCTGCCTACCCATCACTTCTGGAGTGTACTCTGTGGCTCAGGCCTGTACAGAAGACCAAGATATCTCAGTTCCTGGTCATTTCTCCCCTCTTGCTCCTTGCCTGGAGTGATGGACCCTCCCAGAGCTGTCTGGTCCCCAATCTGCCTTCAGAGGGCCTCCTCATCTCCTGGAGTCCCTCACTGTCTCCCTATGCAATTGCAATGCTGTTTCTCAGTCGCTATCCAGTAATAAGCAGCTAGAGTCCCCCTGGCTGGAGTAGCCCTGCCTGGATCCCACTGAGAGTGCTGATGAGATGTCTCTCGTCCACTATCTTGGAGAAAGTCCTGTCTGTCATTTTCTTTTTTTTTCTCCCCTTTTTAAAAAATTCTTTCTTTATTTATTTATTTTTATTTTATTATTATTGTTTTAATATAGAGTCTCACTTTGTCGCACCCATAGAGTGCCATAGTTCACAGCAACATCAGACGTCCGAGCTCAAGTGATTTCTCTTGCCTCAGCCTCCCCAGTAGCTGGGATTACAGGCGCCCACCACAGTGCCCAGTTATTTATAGAGGTGGGGTCTGGCACTAGCTCAGGTTGATCTCCAACTCTTGAGCTCAGGAAATGTGCCTGCCTCGGCCACCCAGAGTGCTGGGATTACTGTCATGAGCCACCTGAATAGGCCTTCATTTTCTTAATGCAATATAGCACATTTGTTGATTTGCATATGTTTAAACATTCTTGCATCCCCAAAATAAAACCCAATTGATCATAGTGAATGATTTTTTTAATGTGTTATTGAATCAGTTTGCTATTATTTTGTAGATTTTTGTGTCTATGATGCTGGCTTCATAAAAAGAGTTTGTAAGTATTCCTACTCTTCAATTTTGTGGAAGAGTTTGTGAAGAATTTGTTATTAGTTCCTCAAATGTTTGGTAGAATTCAGCAGTAAAGCCCTCAGATTCTGAGTTTTTATTTTTTCCTGCTGGAACACTTTTTATAGTTGATTCAATCTCCTTACTTCTTTTTTTTTAATTAAATGATAGCTGTATACATTAATGCAAACATGGGGTACAGTGTAGTGTTTTCATATACATTTTGAAATATTTTCATCAAGCTGGTTCACATAAATTTCATGTCATTTGCATAGTCATTGTGTCAAAGCATTTATATTCTAGTTATAGAAAAGTTCACTTGTACCCTTGTTAGACAGAAATATAGGTCATCTTTCCGGTCACCCTCCCCCCACCCAGCCACCCTTCTCCCCTCCCCTTCCTCACCCCCTCCCCATATTCTTGGGCTAGAATTAAGTTGTATCTTTCATTTGAGAGCTATAAATTAGTTTCATAGAAGGGCTGTGTACATTGGATACTTTTTCTTCCATTCCTGTGATACTTGCTAAGAAGAATATTTTCCAGTTCCATCCATGTAAACATGAAGGAGGTAAAGTCTTCGTTTTTCTTTAGGGCTGCATAGTATTCCATGGTGTACATATACCACAGTTTGTTGATCCATTCGTGGATTGATGGGCACTTGGGCTTCTTCCATGACCTGGCAATTATGAATTGTGCTGCAATAAACATTCTGATACAAACATCTTTATTGTAATGTGATTTTTTATCTTCTGGGTATATACCTAATAGTGGAATTGTAGGATCAAATGGCAGGTCTATTTTTAGTTCTCTAAGTGTTCTCCAGACGTCTTTCCAGAAGGAACATATTAAATTGCATTCCCACCAGCAATGTAGAAATGTTCCCTTTTCTCCACATCCACGCCAGCAACTCTGGTTTTGAGATTTTGTGATATGGGCTAATCTTACTGGAGTTAGGTGATATCTCAAAGTAGTTTTGATTTGCATTTCTCTAATGATTAAGGATGGTGAGCATTTTTTCATATATCTATAGGCCGCATGCCTATCTTCTTTGGTGAAATTTCTTTGCAAGTCCTTTGCCCACCTTGCAATGGGATCACTTGTTTGTTTGGTTTTTTTTGTTAATAAGTTTGAGTTCTCTATGGATTCTGGTTATTAAACCTTTGTCAGAGACATAACCTGCAAATATTTTCTCCCACTCTGAGGGCTGTCTGCATGCCCTACTTACTGTGCTCTTGGCTGTGCAGAAGCTCTTTAGTTTAATCAGGTCCCAATAGTGTATTTTTGATGTTGCTTCAATTGCCCGTGGGGTTCGTCTCATAAAAAATTCGCCCAGGCCGATTTCTTCAAGTGTTTTCCCTGCACTTTCTTCAAGTATTTTTATGGTTTCATGTCTTAAGTTTAAGTCCTTAATCCAGTGAGAATCTATCCTCCTTACTTCTTATTAGTCTATTTTTTTATTTTCTTATGATTCAGTCATAGTATGGTGTATATGTCCAGGAATTTAGTACAATTCATTGACATATTTTTTATAGTAGTATCTAATGATTCTTTCAGTGTTCTTGGTATCATTTACAGTGACTTCTCTTTCATTCTGATTTTATTCATTTGAGTCTTTGCTTATTCTTCATTAATCTAGCTAAAGGTTTATAAATTTTGTTTATTGTTTCAAAAAAAACAACTCTTAGTTTTGTTGATTTTTGTATTTTTATCTCTAATTTGTTTCTGATTCAAACTTTTTTGTTTTCTTCTAACATTTGGATTAGTTTGTTCTTATTTTTCTGTTTTTTGATGCATAAAATTGAGTGTATTTGTATTCTTCTTTTTTGATGTAGCCTTTTATTGCTATATACTTTTTTCTTAGAATTGCTTTTGTGGCATCCTATAAGTTTTGGTAAATTGTATTTCCATTTTTGTTTGTCTCAAAATATTTTTAAAATTTCCCTTTTAGTTTACTCATTAACTTATTGATTGTTCAGAAACATGTTAAATTTTCATTTATTTGTGAGTTTTCCAAAAAAATTTCCTGTTCAAAGAGATTAAAAATGGAGCTTTAATCCCTTCTGGCCTGTAAGGTCTTCACTAAGAAGTATACTATTAGGCTGATAGGTTGTGCTTTGTAAGTTAGTTGTTGCTTTGGTCTTGCAGCTTATAGAATTTTATCCTTCATTTTGACTTTGTCCAGGTTGATGACTATGTGTCCTAGAAATGTTCTATTTGCTATGAATCTTCCTGGTGTTCAATGACCATCTTGTATCTGGATATCTGAATCTCTGACAATACCAGTACATTTTTCTCAATAATTCCTTCAAATAAAAAAATAAAGATAATTCTAATCTTTTTTTCTTCTTTCCCCTCAGAGACACCTAAAATCCATATATTGGCTCGTTTTACATAGTCCCATATTTCCCCAAGTGATTATTCATTCTCCTTTATTTATTTATTTTTGACTCTTTGACTGACAAGCTTAGTTCAAAAGCCTTGTCTTCAAGCTCTGAGATTCTATATTTTTTGTGGGTTTTTTGTTTGTTTGTTTGATTGGCTGGCTATTTTGTAGAGACAAAGTCTCATTTTATTGCCCTCAGTAGAGTGCCATGGCATCACACAGCTCACAGTCTAACTCCTGGGGTTAGGCAATTCTCTTGCCTCAGCCTCCCAAGTAGCTGAGACTACAGGTACCCGCCACAATGCCTGGCTATTTTTTTGTTACAGTTTGGCTGAGGCCAGGTTTCAATCCACCACCCTCAGTATATGGGGCCAGCACCCTACCCACTGAGCCACAGGTGCCGCCCTCAAGCTCTGAGATTCTTTCTTCTGCTAGATCTATCTAGCCTGTTGTTGAAGCTTTCTATGATATTTTGAAATTCCCTAAATGAGTCTTTCATTTTTTTAAGTAGTGATGGAGGCTTTCTTATGTTTTCTATCCTGTTTTAGTGACTTTTAAATGTTTTTATTCAAATACTGAAATTTTTTTTGGCTTCTAGTCTTGGTTTCAACTTTCTCATTAATCCTATTTATCTTGTTTGCCACCCATATTCTGAATTCAATTTCTAGCATTCTGATGATTTCATTTTGATTGGTGTCTGTTGGTGTAGATCTACTGTGACCCTTTAGGGGTATCAAACTGGCTTGTTCTTTCATGTTTCCAGAGTTCTTTTGTTGGCTTCTTCTCATTATAAAGCTCAGGTCAGGGCCAATAATTTTGCAGTGCACTTTTTCTCCTTTGCTGAGAACTCTCCTACTTAGTGAGAAGGAGACATCCCTAGGTGGTGCTTTTGTGTCCTTCTCCAGAAGACTGATATGGCAGGGATGGACATATGTGCTGACAGCTGGTAATGCAGCTTTTATTATCTTATTCCTCTGTCATTGTCACAGTGTAAATTGATGCTGAAGGATCTTCACATAGAGTGGTGGGTTTTTCCCCAGGCTGCTGTTGAAAATTCAGGTGTGGATCTGGGTGAGTCTCTCTCCACAAATGCTGGTGTTGCATGAGATTGTGATGCCCAGGTATCCATGCTGTGGTGACAGTGGCATCTTGACAAGACTATCTAGGTTTTGGTCTCAGGTATCAGGACTGTGAGCTTTTGCTTTGCCTGGGTCCAGGTGCAATGGTGGCAAGCAGCTAGCAGGTGATAGAGCAAGTCAGGTCCCACCAGGTGGTGGTGCTGGAGATGTGACAACAGAGGCACTCAAGAGCCTCAGAAGAAGGCCACTGGATGTCAATGCAGGTGAGGGGTTGTAGTACCACAACACCCAAGTGGTGAGTTTTCCTGTTATTGATTTCCACTTTAATAACATTGTGGTCAGAATAGGTACCTGATATGATTTCAATATTTTTTTTTTTGAGACAGAGTCTCATTATGTTACCCTTGGTAGAGTGCTGTGACATCACAGCTCACAGCAACCTCAAACTCTTAGGATTGAGTGATTCTTTTGCCTCAGCCTCTCAAGTAGCTGAGACTACAGGTGCCTGCCACAATGCCTAGCTATGTTTTGGTTGTAGTTGTCATTGTTGTTTGGCAGGCCCGGGCTGGATTCGAACTTGCCGCTGAGCTACAGGCACCAAGCCAATTTCAATATTCTTAAATTGGCCAAGACTTGTCTTGTGACTTAATATATGATCTATTCAGAAGAATGTTCATTTGTGCTTGAGAAGAATGTGTGATCTGCTGCTGTTGGATGGAATATTCTGTACATGTCTATTAGGTATATTTGATCTAAGGAGGAGTTTCCAACTTTTTTGATCCTGCCACACATTGAAAGAAGAACTATCTTGGCCAACACATTAAAACACAAACAATAACAAAAGTTGATGAACAAAAGAAAGGTCTGTTCATAATTTTTGTAATATCTGACACCACAGATAAGCAAAATAGGCCTTAAATAATCTGCATGCATTCCACAGGCAAGCTACAGGTTGAATACCCTGATCTAAAATATTGCTCTAGTAAATGTGTGAAATATTTTTTCATCCCTTCGGTTTCCATCTATATGTGTCCTTCAAAGTGAGGTCAATGTCTTGTGTGCAGTATCTAGTTAGGTTTTGGGGGGGTATGTTTGTTTGTTTGTTTTTTGAGACAGAGCCTCAAGCTGTTGCCCTAGGTAGAGTGCCATAGAGTCACAGCTCACAGTAACCTCCAACTCCTGGGCTTAACTGATTCTCTTGCCTCAGCCTC
>NW_003852643.1:1161243-1185602 GCF_000181295.1 Otolemur garnettii | reverse complement strand
ATCATATCATCTGCGAAAAGTGAAAGTTTAATCTCTTCTGACCCTATATGGTTGCCCTTAATCACCTTTTCTTCTCTAATTGCGATGGCTAAAACTTCCATTACGATGTTAAAAAACAGTTAGTTAGGCCTTTTTTAATCATTCAGTCACTCCATATATTTTAATTGGGGAATTTAGTTAATTTATATTAAGGTAATTTTTGAGAAGACTTACTATTGCCATTTTCTTAATTATTTTCTTGTTCGTTAGTAAATACTCTTTTTCTTTCTTCCTCTCTTTCCACCTTCCTTTGTGGATTGATGGTTTTCTATATTGGTATGCCTTGAATCCCTTCTATTTTTGTTTTGTGCATCTACTATGTATTTTAGCTCTGTGGTCAACATGAGACTTACATAAAACATCTTGTACTAATAACATATTATTTCAAGCTGATAACAGCTTAACTTTGACAACCTCACACTTTCATACTTCCCCCTCCACATTTTATGTTTTTGATGTCACATTTGACATCATTACATATTATGTATTCCTTGATAAATTATTTTATCTATGGTTGCTATTAATAGTTTTGTCTTTTAATCCTCATATTAGGGATAAAATTGCTTTACACACCACCGTTATAGTCCTAGAAAAAGTATTTTGTTCCACAGTCTCCTGGCCTGCAGGCTTTCTATTGAGAAATGTCTGATACACAGTCAACAAAGCAAAGAGACAACCTTAAGAATGGGAGAAGATATTTGCATGCTATGAATCTTACAAAGGGTTAATCACCAGAATCTGCAAAGAACTCACGGAAATCAATAGGAAAAGAGCAAAAAAAAAAAAAAAACTGTTAAAAATTGGGCAAAGAGATATGAACAGAACCTTTTCTAATGAGGATAAATAGCCAACTAACACATCAAAAAATGCTCATAGTCTTTAATTATCAGAGAAATGCAAATCAGAACCAGTTTGGGATATCAGATAACCTCTGTGATAATGATCCACATTCCAAGGTCCCAAAGCAACAGTTGCTGGCAGTGCTGCAGAAAGAACACTTATGCACTATTGGTGGCTCTGCAAACTATTATAGCTTTTATGGAAAGAAGTATGGAGAGTCCTCCAAGAACTAAAAGTAGACCTTCCATTTGACTCTCAAATCCCATTAGTAGGTATCTACCCCAAAGCAACAAAGTCATTTTACCATAAGGACATTTGTACTCAAATGTTTATAGCAGCTCAATTTACACTTGAAAAATGTGGAAACAACCCAAGTGCCTTTCAGTCTATTAATGGATTAATGAACTGTGGTATATGTATACCATCGAATACTATTCTTGTATAAAACAGATGGAGATATCTTTCATAACAACCTGGAAGGATTTGGAGAACACTTTTCTAGGCAAAACATCACAAAAATGGAAAAAGAAGTATCACATGTACTCAATCCTAAATTTAAACTAATAGGTTAACCACAGTGCTTACATGAGAGGAAAAAAACTCAATTAGATAGGGGAGAGAGGGAGGGAGTTCAGTAAGTTTCATCCAATGACATACTTCCTGGGCAAAAGACATAACTATACCTTGAACTTTACCTTACAAATGCAAACAATGTAACCTAATTATAGTGTTCCTTTATAAAAAAATATATATATATAAAGCCTGAAATTTAAAAAAAGAAATGTCCTGATAGTCATACTGGAACTCCTTTGTATATGATGTGTTTCTTATCTCTTGCTGCCCTTAGAAGTTCTTCTTTGTGTTTGATTTGTGACAGTTTGATTATTATGTATCATAATGAACTCCTCTTTGGTTTGAAATTAATTGGAATCACGTGTGCTTCCTGTGACTGGATATTGCATCTTTCTCCATATTGAAGAAGTATTCTGCCATTATTTCTTTAAATATGCTTTCTGGCTCTTCCTCTTTCTTCTCCTTCTTGAATTCCAATTATGCATAGTTAAGGTCTCTTGAGAGTGTCCCATAACTCTCATAAGCTTTCTTCATTGTTTTTTTAATTTTTTCTCCCTTATCCTTGCCATGGTCATGGAAAAAAAAATTCCCTTTTTTGCTCTTCTGACTGGATAATTTCAAATGCTCTGTCTTCAAGACCACTGATTTTTAATTTGATTGCACCTGCTATTGTAACTTTCTATGAATTTTTCACGTCAATCATATTTATCTGTAGGGTTTCCTTTATTTACCTTTTTTGAGTTTTTTTCATGCATCTCCCATTTTTGTCTACTGTTTCCCAAAGTTCATTTAATTTTTTATCTGAATAATCTTATAGTTTACTGAACTTCTTTTAAAATTATTCTGAATTATTTATCATTTTATAGATCTACCTTTATTTAGGGCCCACTGTTGTAACTTTGTTTATTTGGAGGTGTCATGATTTCTAGATTTTTTGTAATCCTTGTGTACTTGCATTGTTGACTGCTTACTTGAGGATACAGCTACCTTTTCAAGCTTTTACAGGTGTTCCTTCGCAGGGATAGACCTTTACTATTTAGTTTAGCCTGTGATTCTGGTATTGACCTTAAGCCCACAGCGCATGCTTTTAGGTTGTTTAAATGGCTGGGCTGCTGCCTTTGCTCCAACTTGCTGGGCTCTGGCATTCAGCAAGGCCACTGGCAATCAGAATGAGCTACAAGATAGGCTATGCAATTGCTTTTGATTGGGCTGTGGTGGCACAGGGTGCATTCCTTGGCCCAATGGTACCCACTACTTATCAGTTGTATAGGTTTGTAGGAGGGGCCCTGAGGTTAGGTGGACTTCCTGTTCAGTATGGAAAGGATTAGCTGCTATGCTCAGTAGAAATGCATGGTTGAGGGCTGGGTGTGGTGACTCATACCTGTAGCCCTAGCACTCTGAGAGTACAAGACAGGTGGATTGCTTGAGCTCAGAAATTTGAGACCAGCCTGAGTAACACTGAGACCCTGTCTCTACTAAAAATTGAAAAATTAGCCAAGCATGGTGGTGCATGTCTAAAGTCCCAGCTACTCAGGAGGCTGAGGCAAGAGGATTTCTTGAACACAGGAATCTGAGGTTGTAAGCTATGATACCACCGCATTCTAGCCTTGGGCAACAGAGTGAGAATTTGTCTAAAAAAATAAATGCATAGATGAGGTTTGCCTCCCTACCTAGGCAGCGTTTTGAGGAAGGTCTCTTGAGGCTGGGCTGAGTTCTATTAAATTCCCAGATATGGTACTTCTAGCCCCTTCTCTTTGCTTAAGTTCACTGTGGCCGTAATATCCCTACCTGGGCTTGGACTGGGAATTGCCTTTAACGATGCACCAAACACTGTTAAATTTCTCAATGTAGCAGAACTAGTATGACCTCTTTGCTAAAGTTTTCTAGAATTATCATGTCCCTCCCTAATAAGGGCCCCAGGGTAGGGTGTGAAGCTGGCCTTGGAGTCTGGCCATCTAGGGATTCAAGCCAGGTTAAACTTTTTATCACTTTGGGGATTAACCAGATCAGCTTTGCAAGTGGGCTATAGTAGCTGGTACCTCTGATCTTGCACTACTGTTAGCAGGTAGGCAGAGATAACACCAAAATCTGTGCCCTGGCTGCTGTGGGTTTTCTCTCTTTGTTTTGTTTCAACCTGACCCAAGGTGACCAATCTATAACATTTCCCCACATTTCCCATGAGATGAGATGAGAGTAGGTTTCTTGGAAAGTATTTGAGAATTCCAAGGAAGCTAGATGCCCACCTTAGTTTCTTCTTTCCTTCTGTAGAAACCATAGTGTCTGGGAAATCCTCTTTGTGTGGCATGGTGCCAACTTGGGGAAGGACAAATGCCAAGGTAGTCAAAGTAAGAACATTTCTTTTAGCCTTTCCATGCAGTTTTTATGCTATACTGTAGAACACAGGTTGAATCCAGCTTATTCTCAATTTGGGTATTTTTTTAGCGTAGGCGTTTTTGTCTGTGGATAGTTAGTTGTTAGGTAAACTTTCTGTAGTGGGTAGTAAAGTCTAGTAGGAAGCCATCTTGCTGATTTTGTCTGCTCTTTATTTTAATTTCTAGATTAGTATCTGGAGAATGTGTTATCTCTTTTGGAGGAAATGACCTCTTCTTTCCTATTTTCACCTCCATGCAGTTTTTATGCTATACTGTAGAACACAGGTTGAATCCAGCTTATTCTCAATTTGGGTATTTTTTTAGCGTAGGCGTTTTTGTCTGTGGATAGTTAGTTGTTATCTCTTTTGGAGGAAATGACCTCTTCTTTCCTATTTTCACCTCCATGCAGTTTTTATGCTATACTGTAGAACACAGGTTGAATCCAGCTTATTCTCAATTTGGGTATTTTTTTAGCGTAGGCGTTTTTGTCTGTGGATAGTTAGTTGTTAGGTAAACTTTCTGTAGTGGGTAGTAAAGTCTAGTAGGAAGCCATCTTGCTGATTTTGTCTGCTCTTTATTTTAATTTCTAGATTAGTATCTGGAGAATGTGTTATCTCTTTTGGAGGAAATGACCTCTGCTTTCCTATTTTCACCTCTAAAACGCAGTAACACAACCAAGCCCTCTCCATCATCCATAATAACCAAAATATGGAATAATTTATTATCTGAAAGTAAGGTATATTATTGAGCAACAATAGTAAGGTTTTAAACACCAGAATGAGAAATTACAAAGAACATAATACTAATCAACACAAGAAAATATTTATAAATATCTAATATTCATTTAACATAGAATTTTAAATCAATGAGGAAGCACATGATACTATAGAAATAATGTGCAGAGATTAATATTAAACTTACTTTCAGATCAAAGTAAATTATCATTATTATTATTATTTTTTTTTTTTTTTGCAGTTTTTGGCTGGGGCTGAGTTTGAACCTGCCACCTCCGGCATATGGGGCTGGCACCTTACTCCTTTGAACCATAGGTGCCACTCCAAAGTAAATTATTAAGAATTAAAGATTTACAGGCAAAACACCAAAACATTACTGGGATAGAAGGAAATATAAGTCCTTTATTTTATGTCATGGAATGGAAAAGATCCATAAAAGTTTAGTATAAAATAAACTATAAATTGGAATATTTAATTACATAAAATTTTATAACTTACTTTTGGTCATAAGTGGGAAAAAAAATTCCATGTAGTAGAGGGCAGTGTGTCTAGTGTATCAAAAGGAAAATTTATAAAAGTATTGGGAGAGATGATTATAAATTTGGAGAAAATATTTATGAAGAAGAAATTATAAAATTAAAAACTATACATTTCACAATATTTAATAAAAAGTTCCATATAAAAATATGAAAGATGAGCTTAAAGAAATGAAGGAGTCATTTAGGGAGTTTCAAAACATAGTAGAGAGTATCAACAACATGAAACCACAGAAAAGAAAGAATTTCAAAGCTTGAAGATAAGATTCTGAAGCTTACTTATTTAAAGAGATAGAAAAGAAGAGGGCAAAAACAGAATAATCTCTTAGGGAATTGCATATGAAGCACACAAAAACAAATTATAGGTATCCCTGAAATAAGACAAGAATCCCAATGGCACGGAAGCTTTAGTTGATGCTATGGTAACTGAAAACCTCCCAAGCATTACCAAGATTCAGACATTCACTCACTAGATGGAAATTAAACCGTGGATTGACTGAATTCAAACAGAACATCTCCGACACACATACTAATTAACCTGGCCAAAGCCAAAATGAAAGATAAAATTCCAGAAACAACCAGGCATAAGCAGCATATGACCTACAAGGAAAAAACCATCAGGGTATCATCTGACTTCTCAGCTAAAATGTTACCAGCCAGAAGGGAATGAGCTCCCACCTTCAATCTTCTCAAACAAAGCAACAGCCAGCCTAAGATCCTGTGTCCTGCAAAATCAAGCTTTGTATTTGATGGAAAAATCAAATATTTACTCAAAAGCTAACATTGTGGAAAACTGCTACTACAAGAGTACAAGACTACAAGACCAGCTCTGCACAAAGTACTCATACAAGTACGTTATGCAGACCAACACAATGGACCACCACCAGCAAAATAAAGATACCCAGAAACTAAAGGACAAAGCCTAGCTTCCACAATGGCCTAAGTGAAAAAAAAAAAAAAAAAGCCACAGAATTCCACAAAAGTTAAACATAACTTCATTCTACAAATCAATTTTTTCAATAAATGTGAATGGCTTGAATTCCCCCACTGAAGCACAGGATGGCTAACAGAATAAAAAGGCACAAGCCAACTTTATGTTATCTTCATGAAACAAATCTACCATCTAAGGACAATACACGACTCAGGGTGAAGGGTTGGAAAACACTATTTCAGGCAAATGGAAAGAAGAAGAAAGGGGGGCTTACAATTTTATTTGCAGATTCAAGTAGATTTAAAGCAACAAAAGTAAAGAGAAAGATGGACACTGTACTGGTCAAGGTAACAATACAACAAGAAGACATTTTGAGGCTGTGGATGGTGGCTCATGCCTGTAATCCTAGCATTCTGGGAGGCCAAGGTAGGTGGATTGCTTGAGTTCAGGAATTCGAGGCCAACTTAAGCCAAGTGGGAGACCCCGACTTTACCAAAAATAGAAAAACTAGACAGGCATTGTGATGGGCACATGTAGTCCCAGTTTCTTGGGAAGCTGATGCAAGGGATCACTTGAGCCCAGGAGTTTGAGGTTTCTTTGAGCTATGATGTGCCACTACACTCTACACTGGGATGACAGAGTGAGACTGTCAGAAAAAAAATAAAATAAATAACTGTCAAAAAAAAAAAAAAAAGACGACATTTCAATCCTAGATATCTACTCACCCAAACTACATAGTCACATATTTATAAAACTAACCCTATTTGGTCTGAACAATGTATCTTATAACATCATAATAGCTGTGGACTTCAACGTCCCACTGACAGAACTGGGTAGCTCCTCCAAGCAGAAACTAAACAAAGAAACCATGGACTTAAATGCAACTCTAGAACAAATGGACTTAACAGATACATACAGAACTTTTCACCACAATATTACTGAGTAAACATTAAGTCAACAGCTATAAACAAGCTTCCAACAAAAAAATCCTAGACCAGACAGTTTCACACCAGAGTTCTACCAAATATTCAAAGAAGCGCTTGCACCTATATCACCTAACCTACTGCAAAACACCTAGAAGGATGGAATCTGCCCCCAACTCATGATATGAAAAGAAATATCAACCTGCTACCCAAACCAGAAAAGGACACACAAAAAAAGAAAACTATAGACTAATTTCATTAATGAATTTTGATGCAAAAATACTCAACAAAGTCTTAGTAAACACAATTCAGCTACACATAAAATTCACCATGATCAAGTGGGCTCCATCCCTGGAATGCAAGGTAGTTCCAAACATTCATATCCATAAACCTAACTCACCACATAAATAGAAGTAACACCAAAGACCATATGGTCCTCTCAATAGATGCAGAAAAAGTGTTTGATAAAATTCTATGTCCTTTTATGATAAGAACACTTAGGAAAATTGGCATAGATGGAACATTTCTTAAACTGATAGACGCCATCTATGACAAATGCACAGTCAATATCATATTGGGTGGAGAAACACTGAAATCACTCCTACTTATACCTGGAACCAGACAAGGATTCCCACTATAGCCATTACCATTCAACATAGTGCTGGAAGTCTTAACCAATGCAATCAGGCAAGAGAAGGATATCAAGGGTATTCAAATGGGGATGGGGTAGTCAAACTATCACTCTCTGCAGAAGGTATGATCTTATACTTAGAGAATCTGAAGGACTCAATCAACCATGAGACTTGATAACATGATCAAGAAATACAGCAACTTTGGTATTTACTTGGAAAGATTTGGAGAATATCCTCCTTAGTATCACAACAATGGAAAATCAAGCATCCGATGTACTCAATATTAATATGAAACTAATAGATGAACAACTTCATGCCCACATGAAAGGAAAACACATTTAAATTCAAGAAGGAGGAGTATGGTAAGCAATTACCTATTGGGTAAAATGTAGAGGTATATTGCACACTTCCCAGGTAAAGGGCTCAACTATAACTTGGACTTTACCTAACAAATGAAAACAGTATAACCTAAACATATTTACCCTTATATTAATCTGAAATTTTTAAAAAAGAAAGAAAGAAAAGATCATGTGAAGACAGAGGCAGAGACACAAGTTATGTTGTTACAAACCAAAAGACCACCAGCTACCATAAGCTAAAAGAGACAAGGAAGCATTCTTCTCCAGAGCCTTTGGAAAGAGCATGGCCCTGCTAGTATATTCACTTTGGATTTCTAACCTCAGGAACTGTGAGAAAATAAATCTGCAGGTTTTAAACCACTTAAGTTTATAGTACTTTATTATGGCAACTCTAGGAAACTAATACATCAATAAAGAAACACATGTACATACAACGCATTTTTCTGATAACAATCTTTAGCTTTCTTTACTAAATTAATATCTTATCCCAATGTTTGCAGTTGTTTCTGTAGTTATTATGTTTGGATAGCTTTTCATAGATTTGGAAGATCCTTACTATTGCTTTTAATAACAATTCGAAGCTGCCATCAGTTTCCCTTTTCTCTGCAGATCTCTTTATATCAAGGATATTAATCCTTTATCACTTATATATGTGGGCAATTTTTCCTCCAAGATTTTTATGTGTTCTTTAGTACTGTTTTTCCCCCAATTAGGTTGTTAGTAAATTTTAATGGATTCATATGGCTAAGAAAGTAATGTTTTCTGCATAAAAACACTTAACTAATGGACTAGGGACATAACATATCAATCCTCAGTCTTAACAGGATTGGAGAGCACTTTCTCCTTTGGAAGCTACAGGGCCTATAAGACAGCTATGGCCTAAGGGTGGGTACAGGATTTGAGTCTCCATGGTTTCCCAGGAGTTGTACACTTTTTGTATCCCTTTATTTTCCTGTAGAACAGAGATAGTAAGTAATGCTTCACTCAGAAGAACATTGCACGGATTTTATATAACAGACAGCAAATACTATCTTATGAAAATAAACAGGGATCCTGGGGTTGGGGGACAAATACACAGAACAACTGGCCCTTTGGGTGCATGAAAATCAGCTCTATGAGGCAGACTTTCACTTTTCAGCCCTGACAAGACCTCCTGATTCAGTCACAAGACTGAAAAAATATAGCAAATATAGAACAAAAATATAGCAAAAATGATGAGAATGCAGATGACACCCGAGGTTTTCTTCTCAGGCCTTTGTTCTCAGGATCTTGAGTCAGTCTGTACTGGCTTGAGACTGGGACTCCTCTGGAATCTTGCCCTTGGCCTAGAGGAAGCATAGGAGGGAGTTGGGAGATCAGCAGAGCCATGTTTCATCCCCAGGCCCAAAGGCCTCTGCTCACCTGGCCTGAATTCCCAGATACCACATTGGGCAATGCAAGGATTTCAGTAGCTCTGGTGTAGTCCCACTTGCTGTCATGAAGGTACCTGGGGTGGTAGGACAGGTGACATCCATTAGGACCCAACTGGAGACACTCAGAGAACACTACCATTTCCTAATCTATATGACAGAAACATGTCTCCATGTTTAACTGAGATTTATTGCAGCAAAATCAACTCTGTGGCACAATGTTGAAAACTCTGAAAAGCCAAATGTCTCCCAATAATGGGACAAGGTATATGGAATTCAGAAAAGTACACTAATCCTGTTTAAAACTTGATAGCTTACACAGAGAAGATGTTCAGTATGATAATGATACAAAAATATAAAACAAATTATCTTTAAGTTCCCTTTATTCATTTCCCTGCTCCTCCAAGCTCATACTGATCACTTCCCTCCTCCTCCAAGCTTATGCTGATCACTATGTGCACCCAATACTCACTTCTGAGACCACTTGAGATTCATCCCAAACTGGGTAGAGAAAGCCTCAACCATGTTCTCCTGCTCCTGGGAGAGGGCATGCACATAACCGGAGTAGGGTGTGGTCACTGGGATGGAGAAGGCACCCTGGATCTCTCGGAAACTGATGTCTCTCACAAACAGCTCATCGTTTATGATGCACAGACTAGAAGAAAAACGAGCCCTTAGATAGGTGAAGAAATGGACAACCCCTTAACCCCATCAATGATCATTCTGCTACTGCTCAGCACCCAAATTTCTTCTATATCCTCAAGTCCCACTTGCCAGATTCCTTGGCTTATACCTTCTACTCCTCCCAAACTTTTGGAGGAGCTTCACAAGATTTGTAGGTTTACCTATAATCCAGAGAATGTTTTACATTCACATTTGCCCTTCATAATAGTCCAAAAGAATGACAGTGTAATCACCATTTTCAGAGAAATGCAGAGTTACAAAGAGGTCATGGTCATATGACTTCAAAGTCACAGAGTATTGTCTGAAGAAAAAACCTGTATGATGACTGAAGAGCCCACCACTAGATTAGACTGTTGGTTTGTGACAACAGCCCTAGGACTGGACTATAAAATTTCCACACTGCTAGCCCCAGGCTAGGTACTCCCACATTGCACCCACAACACTGCACTTACCTGGTATTGCTCATAGGAACAGTGATGAAGATCCGAGAGAAGGCACGTACACAACCCAGGGACTTTCCCTCCACTTGAAGGACAAGAAACAATAATACTTGCTTAACATTGCACATACTTTATGTGCTCGTAAGGCATTCTCAAGCAGGGTCTTACTTGATACTTATGCTGAAGGAGGCAAAATTGGAAAAAGTGCTCACTCTGGAGTCACAATGGCTTGATGGGAATGGGAAGGGCTGTAAGGGAAAAATCCACTCCCAGTGACAGGGCCTTTTAGCATGTGTAAGGCGCTGTGCAAACCACTTCCTGAGTTCACATGATTCCTGTGTCACAGTAGCCCAAAAGAGGGTTGTTCTTAGTCCCACTCTACAAACGAGGCAACTGAAAGGTTAAGTGACTGCCCCTGGTTCACAGAATTAGGAGCCAGGATGAAAGCCATCAGGCTTCACAGCCAGTGTCCTTAACATCGGAGCAAAGCAGTAGGGCATACAGGCATGGACCTAGGTCACACAAGGATGGTTTGTTAGCAGAGTGAGGGGCAGAGAACGGAAGGAAGAATAGGAAGGAAAGGAAATCAGGGAATCTGGGAGAGTTTTGAGAGGAAGCCCAGCCAGGGCAAGGAGCAGTGCAGGACCTGGGAGGGGACTCTACAGACACTCACCTTCCTTAAACAATCCACTGACAGAAACGCAGAGCATCCTTTCCTGAAAGGGAAGAGCCCAGGTGCTCAGGATCCTCCTTCACCTCCCACCCACCTCTGGCCTTCTGGACCCTACATGATGGATGAAACAGGTGCTCACCGTCTGGAACCACATGTCCACCAGAAAGGAGGTGAGGTCATGCTGAGTTTTGGGCAACATTTTGAGGGTGTCCACAATGTCATATTTTGTGTGCTTCAGCAGCTGCCTCCTCAGGTCTGTGAAGGGAAGAGAAGCAAAGATCAGGGGCTGCCACACCCTGGCCCTGGGCCCCTATGGATGTCCCCTTCACACCCCCTTGCCCTGCCTAGTTTTCTCCATCACACACTCACAGGGGTCCTTGATCACTATCATGTTCCTGCTTTCCTTGAAGTACTTGCACAAGTTGCTCCTAGGAGAGAGAGAGGAACAAGGAGGAGGTGATGGTCCAGCCAGTGCAGGTTTATTCAGGAGCTGGCCTGTGTCTTCTGGGGAGCCAGACAGCCTGAGAAGAGTCTGAGCCAAGATACTCACGAAGTTGGGTCCTCATGGTTGAAGGGAATGGTCAGGGAGAAGGAGGCCATGGCATGATAAGCACCAAGGAGACCCTGTCGATCTCCATAGTCATAGATCAAGTAATACCTGAGGAGGGGCAAAGAGAACATGCTACCTCTGTGGTTTGGGCCCCAAATGAGACTTGAAAAGTCCCACTGAGTACTGCTTACATATCCTCACCTGTCCTATCCCTCTCCTTCCTCAAATTCCCAGGGTACTTACTGCTGCAGGAATTGCATGACCAGATTCTTCAATGTTTCAGATGCAAAGACGCTTCCCTGGAATAACAAATTTCAGAACCACAGCTAGCACTCCCTCCTCATACACCACTTAGCACCCTGCTTAATCTTCCCTCCTCACCTTGCTGAGTGGTAACATCTTGTGGGCTTCAGTACCACATGGATTTGGACTGGGTGACTCCTGGACATCCTGGGAAAAAGAGAAGCCAGCAGTGCAAATCAGGGAGGTGGCACTGGATGATCAAGGAAAAGCATGGGCCTAGGAGAGGGTGAGGATCAGAGATAAGGTGTAAAAGGGCCCTGGAAACTATATGGGAAGGATTACAGCTGGGGTCACCCCCACAGTGTCACTGAAGCCTGTGGAGAACTTGTGTGAAGAAGTTCCATAGCCTTTTACAGGTTCCCAAATGGGTCTGTATCACCTTTCCCTACCCCCTTGAAGTTTAAAGGTTATATCAAAAAACAAACAAACAAACAAACAAACAAAAACTCCAGCAAGACCTAAAGGAGTTCAGGACAGTTAGGGGAAGTGTCGGTGCTAATTAGAAGCCAGCATTCGATGAATTCACTTACTAGGCATAATAACTTGGGGAACAATTCCAAGATGGAGCTGCCAAAAATCAAAACAAAAAGACAACAGTAAGTGAAACTTTAGCCCTGCCTCATGTGAGCAAACACACTTACACCAGAGACACAACTCACTATGAACCACCTGCACTGCAGAGCCCTTGCTCCTGCAGGACTCTGGGAAGCACCCCTGCGGAGTGACCCAGAGGGAGATCCTTATCATCTTCCTCCAGCATCCCCCACCTGGACTGCCCTGACTTGCTTCTCCAGCACCACAACAAGCAACATTTGGAGCCCAGCTCCAGGGCTTCCTTGCCCTTCCTGCCTCCCTTATCTTCCTACAGGACCCCATGGAAGGCGCCACAGGGAGCAGTGAATTGGGCAGGAGCCCAGGGCTCTGCAAATGCACCAGGCACCCACTATTCTGGGGACCCTGGCCCTAGCCCTGGATAATACAAGGTCATCCCCTACGGATGGCCCAGGATGCCAGGGCAGGAAGGTGAGTGTGGCAGTGCTCAGAAGGCAAGGAGAGGAAGATAAGGAGGACAAGAAGAAAGGGCATGAAGGTCGGGGAGGGAAAGATGGGGGAGACAGAGGAGAACAGAGGCTACAAAGAGGAAACAAAGAAGAGGTAAGGCACTGATGCTTTCCCATGATAGTGGGTGTCAGGAAGGAAGAGAGAAGAGTAATCCCCTGTGGCTACCCTTTCTCGCACATGCCTCTGGCTGGCCCTAGGCACCAAGACAGGAATGGGAGCCATGCTC
Source organism: Otolemur garnettii (assembly GCF_000181295.1). NCBI lineage: Eukaryota > Metazoa > Chordata > Mammalia > Primates > Galagidae > Otolemur > Otolemur garnettii. Next base: position 1,172,316 of record NW_003852643.1, on the reverse strand, counting down.
CTATTGGCTGGAGCCCATTGAAAGGAGGAAGGGCCTTTGGAACCAGGTGAGCCCAATCTGAGCTGGGTATGGGAAATGCAGCAGCCACAAGGGAAGGAGACCTTCCCATAGAAGTGAAGCATCAGGCCCCAGAACAGTATGGGCTTGAGGACCTGGCACCCTCTCTTAGAATCACTGGGTTCTCTCCTGATTGTCACTGCCCAGTTGTGCCTGTCTGAGCTGATACCTTGCCCCAGGAGTCATTCCCACTTCAATATACCCAGGGCTCTTCTGAAGACCAGGCAGGATGGTGTGAGGTGTTGGGGGGGAGGGGAAGTACCCTGAGAGGCCTGTCCTGCTGTCCCCTAAACCTCTTCTGCCTTCAGCATCTCACTCCTATCTCAGTAAGCCCTCACTGGCAGTGGCTCACTTCTGATCCCTTGACTTGGGAATGGAAGTTCCTCCCTGAGAAGGGCCTAGCTCTTGCCATTGTGCCAGAGAAACAGATGTCATCACAGCAGCCATCCAGGGCCTCAGCTCTCAGCATGGGGCAGGAAAGCCACCATACCAGTGTTGGACAGGAAGGAGGGCCTTTGTGGAGCAAGGGAAGGAGGACCCCCTCTCTGGAGAAGGCCCATGTCAATAGAGGCAGAAAGGCCTGGCTCCGCCTGGACCCTTCTCAGTTCAGGGCCCTAGCATCTGGCCCAAGTCTGGACAGCCCTAGTACTGGTGAGGAGGGGAGCCCTGCTTCCAGGCACACACTCAAGCAAAGTATGCTGCAGGAGGCTGGGCGCAGAGAGGTGGCAAACACACCCCCGAACAGGGGAATAAGCGAGCAGGTCAGGAAAGGAAAGGAGACCTCTAAGCCCAGCTGAGAGATACAGAGAGAGGAGAGGGCAGGGATGCCTCCTCCTGCAGAAGGGCACTATCGGGGCAGCTCAGTCTCCAGAGGGGTGACAGAGAGTACAACTGACTTTATGTTGCTGGACTTATCCGGAAAGGTGGTGCATGGGTCATTTCTGTCCACACATATCTCTTCTGGCTCCAGCCCTTTCTCCTTGTCCATCTCCTCTGCAGACTTCACCTGTAATTATTCAGAGTAATAACATGGATCAAGGAAAGAGAAGCAATAGGGCACTTTACCCCCAGTCCTCTCCCTTGCCAACAAACCCACTTCCCTGCCTCTTGTTACCACCCTGATGAGTCCTCTAACTTTCCCTCTAAAAAGCCATCTGAATATTAGACTTCACCTCATTCAGGGTGTTTATGTTGGAGGCTTCTGCCATAATGCCAGGCAGCTGATAGGGTTTGATACTGCTCATGTTCAAAGGCAAAAGCTGTGGTAAGGAAAGAATTAAGAGTAAAAGCCCCAATGGGAGATATCTTAGGCCAACGAGCCTTCTAACTAATCTCTTCCACCCTCGCCCTCAATTCTAGCACCTGGCTTAAAGCCTCACCTGGGACATTTTCTCTTCCTCAATGTGCAGGGATACAGCCATGCTCTTTCCCGGATTTGGTGCCATTCTGACATCATGTGTCCTCAAGTCTCCAGGAAGCAGAGAGAAGGGAATCATAAGGCTGAGAGGGGCCCAGCTAATACAGATCCAACACCAACTCCTCCCCAGATTATAGTCTCTTAAGTCTCCATCCCAAGAAAACCCTTAAGACCTCACCTGCTATAGAATTACTGTCCTCAGCCATACCTGTGTCAAAGCGGAGTTTCTGGATGTCAAGTGCTTCCTGGGAGGTATCATATTTGTTCATGGTCAGCTGCAGGGTTAGAGATAGGGATCAGCTGCTCTGCAGCTGAGATGATAAAGGGTTCAATAGGTGGGGAAAGAAGAGATAGGTCTGACTGTGGGTGGATAACTTGTCTTGAGTCTGCATTACTATTACCTGCCCTGCCTTTTTCAGGTCCTTCTGCACAAAGTGGGGCATGTCAGAGGGAGTGACGATGATTGATATCTGCAGAGAACAACAGAAGAGGGGCTAGGTAAGCACTAAGATCTCTGAACCCCAAGATCAAGTAAGGCTTTGACCCTGGGGTGCTGCCCTCTTGCCCAACCTATCCCTGGTTATGCCTTGGATACACACTCTTTCATTATCCTGGTCCCAAATGTTGCCACTGATACTCCTCAGTGCAAAGGCGATGCTGGCACTCTCCACGAAGAAGTGGGCCTGCATTTTCTCATAGTGAAACTAAGGGGACAGTGGCAAGAAAAATAAAATGTGAGGCCAGAGTTCCTGCTCATCTAGCTCTTCACCTGTCCCATTTGCTTTCGTCTGCCTTATTGTACTCTCTTACCTCAAACGGAGTGAAAGGGACACTGCATTGGCTCTGAATCAAATCCAGCAGCCACTTCTCATCATATTTTATGCCAAATGGAATCTAGGAGCAAAAGAAAGGTTGGATGAAGAGACTGACATAATGGAATTAAAACTTAAAATTATACCCAAACATGTTCCTTTTAGACTTTAAAATAATTTTTAAAGATAAGACAAGATCTATCATTTCTAACCTTTAAAAAATTATTTCATTGCTATCAATCCATTATTTGTAACATACACTATTTCTAATCACACATGCATTTTTTTTTCTGAGACACACTCTCACTTTCTTGCTCCCAATAGAGTGCTATGGCATCATAGCTCACAGCAACCTCAAACACTTGGACTCAAGATATCCTCTTGCCTCAGCCTCCCAAGTAGCTGGGACTACAGGCACCCGCCATCAATGCCGGCTATTTTTTAGAGATTGGGTCTCCCTCTTGCTCAGAATGATCTTAAAATCAAGTGATCAACCAACCTTAGCCTCCCAGAGTGCTGAGATTACAGGCATGAGCCACCTCACCCAACCTACACATGGATTTCTTAAATACCCTTTCTTTCTATTCAGATAATGTTCTTCATATAATCAACAAAAGATGTTTAATATGAGCTTCTTTGTATAAAATCCCAAGACATTCTACCTAAGGCAGATCCAGGCTGTCACTGTAACAAGGACCCTAGACCCTAAAGCAATGATTTTCACTGATATGCTACAAGAGAATCTTAGGTTTGGGTAAAAAATTTTCAAGATCATTAATTAAGTTATTTTCAAAAGAAGTTCAAAGCACAGTACATATATTCCTTTTTTTTTTAAGAGACAGAGTCACTTTGTCACCCTCAGTAGAGTGCTATAGCATCACAGCTCACAGCAACCTCCAGCTCTTGGGCTTAGCCAATCTCTTGCCTCAGCCTCCCCAGTTGCTGGGACTACAGGTACCCACCACAACGCCCAGCTATTTTTTGTTGCAGTTTGGCCAGGGCTGGGTTCGAACCCACCACCCTCAGTATATGGGGTTGGGGCCCTACTCACTGAGCCACAGGCACCGCCCATATTCCTTTTTTTTTTTTTTTTGAGACAGAGTCACACTTTGTCACCCTCGAGTGCCATGGCCTCAAAACTAACAGCAATATCAAGCAACTGGGCTTAAGTGATTCTCTTGCCTCAGCCTCCCAAGTAGCTGGGACTACAGGTACCCACTGCAATGCCCAGCTATTTTTTTTAGAGACAGAGTCTCTCTCTCTCTCTCTGGCTCAGGCTGGTCTCAAACTCGTGAGCTCAGGCAATACGCACGCCTCAGCCTCCCAGAGTGCTAGGATTACAGGCATAAGCCACCATACCCGGCTATATTCCTTTTTTTCCCACTCTTTTTTTTTTTTTCATCAACTAATTTAAGTGTGCCACAGAAGTTTAAATATAGGGACATGTGTGCTGTGAAATAAAAAATGTTTAAAAATACTTCCCTAGAGAATCAATACCCTATACACTCAGTTTGAGCCAAAACTGAGGCAGCTGGTGTGGAGTTGCTCTATCTCCTCAGCATTAGCTTCTTCCTTTGCTTGTAGACAACTTCTTCCATTCTTTCATCAGTCAGCCTGTTTCCTTTATATTGCTTCTCTAAATTTGCCCTTAGATAATCTAAGATATTGTTAACTCCTAGCAAAAAGGACAGATTACCAATTCCCCTGCCCTAAGAAAAATACCTAGTATCTCTGCACAAATCCAACATGATTCCCCCTGTTCTCCTTCACATTTTAGATTAATTTTGTCAGGAAACTCACTGTGATCTTGAACCAGTTCCCAGATGTACCATCCTGCCTGCACCACTCCATTTTTCCCTCTGGAAATTTTTTCTCTCTTTCTGTGATAACCTGGGTTTGGTCTTGTTTATGAATAGTACCTCTCCGATGATATGGTGGAATGGCATAAGGATTGCTGTAGGGAAATGGAGAAAAGGAAGTAGGCTGTATAAGCTCAGTCTTCTATTCACATTTTCCCCACTGATACTAGAGCTATAACAAAGTTTACTCAACAGTTTATCTGGTCCTATCATTCCTCCCTCTGCCAGATTGGAGAGAAGAATGACATGTTTAATTATAAGATTATGTATTTCACTGGATGCTACATTCCAGCCATGTTGACCAATACTTACAATCTTACTGGAGAGTCCACTTGCATATCACTCGTTGCTGCATTTCCTTCTTGCTGCAGATGAAATGAAGGATTCATGCCAAATGTGACTGGCTCAGACCAATTGGTAAATCTCCTTCGGTAAAGACCCCAACATCTTGCTCTTCTTTGAACAGGGTTGCCTTGGTGATTGTGCCCTTAAATTAAGAACAATACATCAATGTTTGGAATACCAGAAAAATTACTTAGATTAAATGTAACAGCTAATGAAGAAATATCACAGACTTTTATAATCTCAAAAGAAATATATCACAGAGCCAAAAAGACTGAAAGACTTCACTGTGGTTTCATTTCTTGGAAGATGAGAGGCAGCAAGCACTCACAGCCAAGGAGAAAACAAGCACAGTGGGAAGTGCTTGGGTTGAGGATCTAATCTGATATTAGTTACGTGCCCTGCCCTTTTCATGCTGGGTGTTCTAGGACAAACTGCTTATCATCTTTAACCCTCACCTCCCTTCTCTGCTTGGAGGTTGATAAAATCTACCCTGAAACCTTACCGTTATGGTTCAAGTGCCACAGGCAAGTTCCATACCTCAGGGATGAATCGAACAAATGAAAACATGGCTGGCTCAGTGCACATAGCACAGTGGTTATGGCGCCAGCCACATACACTGAGGCTGGCGGGTTCAAACCCAGCTGGGGCCAATTGCAACAAAAAAATAGCTGGGTGTTGTGGCAGGCACCTGTAGTCATAGGAACTGGGAGACTGAGGTAAGAGAATCACTTAAGCCCAGGAGTTTGAGGTTGCTGTGAGCTGTGATGCCATAGCACTCTACCAAAGGCAACATACTGAGACTCTGTCTCAAAAAAAAAAAAAAAAAAAAAAAGCTGGGCACAGTAGCTCACACCTGGAATCCTAGCACTCTGGGAGGCCAAGGCAGTTGGATTGCTTGAGCTCACGAGTTTGAGACCAGTCTGAGCAAAAGACCCCTTCTCTACTAAAAGTAGAAAATCTGAGGCAAGAGGATCGCTTAAGCCCAAGAGTTGGAAATTACTATGAGCTATGATGCCACGGCATTCTACCCAAGGGCAACAGCTTGAGACTCTGTCACAAAAAAAAAAAAAAAAATGATAACCAGAATTTTATCTTGAGAGACTTAATTATGGGGAATATTAAAAGAGTGGGGGAGAGAATCAAAGAAGATATGCATACGTAAGGCATGTTTGAATCCCAGGATTAAGGAATAGGGAACAGTGGAGAAGCAGCATTTGAGAAGATCTTGGTTGAGAAGTTTGCAAAAGTTAACAAAACATTAACTCAGTATAATAGTACTAAAAGGAGAAAATGCATACTGTAAGGGAAAATTTTCCTAAATAAAAGACATACATTTCATAATGATGTTAATGTAACAAAACTGGGGGAAAATGTGACCAGTAATCTCAAACCAAAGAAAATATTGACGGTTCTTCTTCAGGCAAAAAAAAAGGATAATCCTAGATGGAAATATGTGGATGCAGTAAAGACCAATGACATTTGTGAATGTGTAGGCAAATCTAAGTGAGAATCAACTACATAACACAATGATAATTTCTTTTTTGGAGTTTTAATATAAAGGGAATTAAAATGCATGACAATAAATCAGGAGCCAGTAAATAGAGTCATAGTATCTAAGGTTCCAACATTGTTTGGGAAAGAACTAATTTACAATAGACTATGACAGGGCAAAGACCTATGCTATAATCTCCAGGGCAAACCCTAGAAAAATGGCAGAAGACTGTTTAATTGTATAGCCAAATGAAGTAAAATATTTAATAAATTAAAATATGAATCATTTATGTTTACCTGGATGGAGTTGGAACATATTCTTAGTAAAATATTTCAAGAATGGGGAAAAAAAGTATCCAAGTACGCAATACTATTATGAAACCAATATATAAAAACTTACACATTCATATGAAGGGTAAAACACAAAGAGAGTCCAGAAAGAAAGAGGAAAGAGAAAGGAGAGGGAAGGGGAGGAGGGAAGGGAAGGAGGGAGGGTGAGCCGAGGCAGGGTATTTAGTGGGATGTCACCTAATGTGCACAATGCAAGGGTACATTTCAAAACAACTAAGAGTATATTATAAATGTCTTACCACAAAAAATAAGCGAGGTAATAGTTATATTAATTAGTTTGATTTACACATTCCACATTGTATATCAAATCATCACATTGTATTCCATAAATGCATAGTTATGATTTAATAACAATTAAGTTTAAAAAAGAATAATAAAAAATAAGAAAATGTGAAAAAAAATTATCATTTCAAAGGAGAGGAAAAGGAACCCGGAAGAAACAAAAATAAATATACAATAATATGATTTATTAAAACCAAATTAAATATGTACTTTCATTACAAGTAATCAGCCCAGTGTTTCAAACTGAAAGGCAGAGAGTATCAGACTAGATTTAAAAAAGGATTACACCAAATTCTTCTTATGAGAAACACATAAAATTTAATGATATAGAAAATTTGAAAATAAAAAAAGGCAAGATATATACCATCTACACACTAACCAACTGAAAGCTTGTATAACCATTATTAGTAAGAAAAAAAAGATGCTTTAAGAAAAAATACTATAGAAAAGAAAATTTCAAAATGATTAAAGGTTCATGCCATTCTTTTTTTTTTTTTTTCCAGTTTTTGGCCAGGGCTGGGTTTGAACCCACCACCTGAGGCATATGGGGCCGGTGCCCTACTCCTTTGAGCCATAGGTGCCGCGCCTGATTAAAGGTTCAATTCAACAGAAAAAAAATTTTTTTTGAGACAGAGGCTCAAGCTGTCGCGCTCAGTAGAGAACCGTGACGTCACAGCTCACAGCACCCTCAAACTCTTGGGCTTAAGCAATTCTCCCGATTTAGCCTCCCAAGTACCTGGGATTACAGGCACCTGCCACAACACCCGGATATTTTTTTTTGTAGAAAGAGAGTCTCACTTTACTACCCTGGTAGCGCGCCGTGGCATCACACAGCTCACGGCAACCTCCAACTCCTGGGTTTAGGTGATTCTCTTGCCTCAGCCCCCGGAGTAGCTGGGACCACAGGCGTCCGCCAGAACGCCTGGCTAGTTTTCTGTTGCAGTTTGGCCAGGGCTGGGTTTGAACCCACCACCTTCAGTATATGGGGCCGGCGCCCTACGGATTGAGCCACAGGCACTGCCCAACACCCGGCTATTTTTATTTTTTATTGCAGTTGTCACTGTCGTTTATCTGGCCCGGGCTGGGTTCGAACTCGCCAGCCTGGGTGTAATGTGGCTGGCGCCGTAACCACCGTGCTACAGGCACCAGGCCAGCAGAAAAATATTAAGAAAACAATTCTATACAAGGGTTGGGGGAGGGGAATGAGGGAGAGGAGAGGAAGGAGGAGGATGAGGGTCACAGTATGTGGCACACATCTTAGGGTCGGGACACAATTGTAAGAGGGGCTTCATCTAACAAATGCAGTCAGTGGATCCTAATTCTTTGTACCCTCAATAAATTCCAAACAATAAAAAAAAGAAAACAATTCTAAATTTGCATGCATGTCCTTTTTTTTTTTTTTTCAGATAGAGTCTCACTATGTCACCCTTGATAAAGTGCAGTAGCGTCACAGCTCACAGCAGCCTCAAACTCCGTGGATTAAGTGATGCTCTTGCATCAGCCTTCCAGTAGCTGGAACTACAGGCGCCCACCACAATGCCTGGCTGGGTTTTGTTGTTGTTGTTATTATTATTGTTGTTGTTGTTTATCAGGCCCTGGCCAGTTCCAACCCACCAGCCCCAGGGCACGTGCCCAGGGCCCTAACCACCGAACTATGGGCACTGAGCCTGCATGTATGTCTTATCATAGAGCCAAAACCTACAAAGCAAATACTGATCAAAGTAAATGGAGAAATAAACAAATCCACAGTCACTATAAGAAATCCACAGTCACTATGAGAAATTTTAATACACTTCACTGAGTAACAGATAAAACTAGCAGACAAAAATTCAGCTACATAGAAAAGATTTAAACATTAGTAACAAATTTGTTTAAATGACATAGAACACCACATATAAAAACTACACATGGAACATTGCAGAATAGGTCCTGTGCTGTGCCATAAACGAGCCTCGGGAAACCTCTAGAAAGGTAATACAATCTACCCGAAATGGCTAGTGTAAAGATTCAAAGTTATGGATGGGTTCCCTCTCCCTCCCCCACCTCTAGTAAAACTCCAAAGAATGTTAATTTTCACTAACCCTTACCTACTCTAGGTGACCCTCCCCATATCTCAAACCCTGGTACATGACTGAGGCCTCGGTCCTCGCCACTGCCCACCCCTATCTAAAGGGAGGTCAGCTAGGCGTCCTTTTGTTTGGATAAGGTTAGGGGAGGGGGCCGAGAATACTTCCCGTTCTGGTGGGACCTGAACTACCAGCCTCATGCTGACCAACTCACCCATGGTGTATCCCGAAGTCAGTGACTTGTCACCAATGTCCTCATAAACCTGTCGTGCGGTGAATCTGTGTATTCTGGAGCTGGAATTTGAAGATTGAGAGGGATCCTGAGGAAGTGCCTTAGACGGCTCCAGGCTTACCGTGTCAGGGCCACACAAACAAGATGGAGTCCTTACAGGAAGTTCCAACCCCAGAGGGATAGAGAAGAGATGCCTGCGGGCCAGAGTAGACTTAACTTCCTGTTATTACCGCCCCCTAAGTTTGCTACCAGACTAACATCCAGGGAGCAGCTTCCACGGGAGCCACCCCTGCAGAAATGAATAGCTGCAATCAGGAGGCTTGGGACCCAGGTACTTGTTACAAACACAGAGAACTCTGCTTGCCAGGCTCTGTTGGCTACGTTACATTGTATTCATTTATTTTGCAAAATCAAAGAACTCTGAGTGCCTGATGTAGGCCAGTCTCTGTACTTGGTACGTTTATTTTTTTTCCACGTATTCCTCACAAGGGGGCTCTGATTACAGAGTCAACAGCCCCCTGAGGTTTCTAAGGCTTAATGAGGTACAGGAGTTTGTCTGGAGTCATTCAGATGTTACCTGGAGAAACAGATCAGATATGAAAACCATGGAAAGGTGGGTAACCCCTCCATGCACAGCATTGCTAAATTTGTATAATATTTAGAGTTTTCTTAAATTAGGACAAAGTAACAGGATGTTCTGAAAATATTCATGTAGCTGGAACTAACTACAGACCATCTCAGAGAAAGAATACAAAAAGCAGACTAGGATAATATAAAGGAAATAGTAAACAAAGTTTAGTAGTCACTGTAATGATAGTAGAAAAAAAATCAAGTCTTCTATTTAAAAAAAAAATAGTGGGACTCCCATGTTCAGTGGTTAGAGCACCAGTCCTGTGTACCAAGGGGGTGGGTTCCAAACCCCGCCCAGATCTGCTAAACAAACAAATGAGCAAATAGTGAATATAAATGGCGCCTCTAGTGGTTGGAGCCAAAAATGACCTATATTTCTGTCTAACAAGGGTACAAGTGAACTTTCCTAGAACTAGAATATAAATGTTTTGACACAATGACTATGCAAATGACATGAAATTTATGTGAACCAGCTTGATGAAAGTATTTCAAAATGTATATGAAAACACTACACTGTACCCCATGTTTGCATTAATGTATACAGCTATCATTTAATAAAAAAAAAAAATGTATCTTTGAACATTTGAGGCCAGAGAGAGGAAAGAAAAGAAGGGCAGGCCTGGGCTCCAGTGCACTGGCCAGAACTTTCTGGAATTTTTCATCCAGGCCTGCTAAACAAACAAACAAAAAAGTAGTGAATGTAGATGGTGAGTGGTTGGAGCCAAAAATGTACCTGGGATGGCACCTGTGGCTCAAAGGAGTAGGACGCTGGCCCCATATGCTGGAGGTGGTGGGTTCAAACCCAGCCCCGGCCAAAAAAAGAAAAAAATGTATCTTTGAACGTCTCAGGCCAAAGACAGGAAAGAAAAGAAGGAAGGGCCTGGGCTCCAGTGAATCAGCCAAAACTTTTTGGAATTTTTCACCTCTTGTCCAAAGTCCCTTCCCAGGTCTCTATCCCCTGAGAGGGGAAGTCCAGCTCCTGAGTAAGCTGAAGATGCATCCATATATATGTACATGAACATTTGGGGTAAAAGAAGTGTAAGACACAAAAGCACATGCTTGCACATATAAACTAAGTCAGGAGTTGAAATTTTTATTTCGTATAAAACAATATTATGTGAACATTTTTATAAGATGGTAAATGCTAAGGTTTGAATGTTCATTCCTCCAAAATGTATTTTGAAGCTTAATCTCTAATGCAACAGAATTAAGAGGTGGGCCCTTCAAAAAGAGATCGGGGAGGGGAGAACTCATCCTAATAGATAGGATTAGTGACCTTATAAAAGGGCTTGAGGGTGCAATTTTGTCCCTTTCTGCCCTTTCTGACATGTGTAAATGCAGGAATGATACCACCAATGAAGCAAAGAGCAAGCTTCCAACAGAACCTAAATCTGGGGATACCTTGATTGTATACTTTCCAGCCTCCAATACTTTGAGAAATAAATTTATACTATTCTAATGTATTATAGCAGCACAAACTAAGATAATAAATATATGTGAATTTGTTTGTCAATTGGTTATTAGATATGGT
>NW_003852643.1:1158057-1161198 GCF_000181295.1 Otolemur garnettii | reverse complement strand
TTTTTGCAGTTTTGGTCGGGGCTGGGCTCGAACCCGCCACCCCTGGTACATGGGGCCAGAGCCCTACTCCTTGAGCCACAGGCGCCGCCTTGTTCAAGTATTTCTCAATAAATTTGCCTAATTATAAAATATTAAACACTAAAAATGTATATTTAGAAAATGAAGTCATCCTATATATGTCATCTATTAAGATTACCTCACCATGACTTGCAGGTATCTAAGAAATTCAGTGTAATTACCCAATGCAACTAGATTCATAGTTGTTTTCCAGATGTGTATCTTTTTAGATAATATATGTACATACCATAAAATATTTGTGGATATATAACATATTCTTTTATTTTCTTAATAGTTTTGAAACTGCTCCACAAATTGATGGAGGGGTGCAAGGGAAGGGCTCCAGAACTCTGTAAAGTTTTGGAGTAAGGGCTCCAAAACTGTGAAGGAACAGGCTTAGCTAAAAATAATGATAATAACTAGCCACTGTCCCCTCATTTGCTTGATAATAGTTACTATCCCCTTGTTTGTCTCTCTATAACTGCTACTGTAGATGGCCCTGTTGGTAGTTGTCAAGATTCTTACCTTTTCTCCATAGATAGCATCATGTGTTCTGAACCTGGTGGTAGTTTTTGAGGTATCTTCCAGGCCCCACATTCCAGTGGATTGGCGGACCTGCCAGGACCAGCAGCCCATTCCAAAAGATCGACTTGACTGGAATCCTGACCCCAGGAGCTAACACAAAACAAGAATATTACTTCCAGACCCCTATAATTTTGACCCAAAATTAGCCAATTAACAAATCTAATCACTTAATACCCTACCTGTCAAACTATCCTTAAAAACCTAGTCTCCCCAATTCTTGGGAAGGTGGATTTGAGAAATTCCTTTTGTCTCCCTGCTTAGTGCCACGTGGAATAAACTCTTTCTCTGCTGTAAACCCTGCTGTCTCTGGGTATTGGTTTCCTCTTGGGTAGGGGGGAGATAAACCTGGTTGGGCAGTAGTTTTCCTGACACATGAAACTGCAAGGTAAAGGATTCCCACACTGGATTTTCCAAGAGATTAATCAAATCATAAGGTATTTCTTTCCTCTTATATCTAGTTAGTTTAATATCAGCTCTAAACTCAGTTCTCAGCCCTGACTAATACCTCCTATCCAAACAATGGCCTCCTAGAATTTTTATTTGACAATTCTCCCATTTTGGTCATGTTCTAATCTAGGGAGAATGTGACCAAAATTTAGGACATCAGCACTAATGTCAGCTGCCATCATTTGGAGTTTTTGGTGTCAGCATGCCATTTTAGGTTACAGTATCCTCATTATCATGCATTTGAAGGAGCTTAGAAAATTTTACTTCAAGGGCAGCACCTGTGGCACAGTGAGTAGGGCGCAGGCCCCATATACTGAGGGTGGTGGGTTCAAACCTAGCCCCTTCCAAACTGCAACAAAAAAAATAGCCAGGCATTGTCGCAGGCGCCTGTAGTCCTAGCTACTCCAGAGGCTGAGGCAAGAGAATCACCTAAACCCAAGAGCTAGAGGCTCCTGTGACCTATGATGGATGCCACAGCACTCTACAGAGAGTGACAAAATGAGACTCTGTCTCTAAAAAAAAAAAAAAAGAAAATTTTACCTCAAAATATAACTGCTTGGTATATAGAATATTTTGAATTAAAGGACATTTGAGGTCAAGAAACACTGGAGGGGCTTGGTGCCTGTAGCATAATGGTTACAGTGCCAGCCACATACACCCAGGCTGGCAGGTTCCAGCCCAGCCCAGGCGGGCTAAATAACAATGACAACTGCAACAAAAAATAGCTAGGCATTGTGGTAGGTGCCTGTAGTCCCAGCTACTTGAGAGTCTGAGGCAAGAGAATCTCATAAGCCCATGAGTTTGAGGTTGCTGTGAACTGTGATGCCACAGCACCCTATGGAGGGCGACATAGTGAGACTCTGTCTCAAATAAATAAATAAATAACATACACATTCAATTAATTCTCAGCAATTGATGCTAAACAACTGGATAGCCATAAGAATAAATTACTTTGTCTGCTACTTCATATTTACATAAAATTAATTCAAAAGGCCTTAATGTAAAAGCAAAAATTACAAAACTACCAGAATAAAATTGTACAATATCTTTGTAATCTGAGCATAAGTGAAGATTTCTTTTTAAAAAACCTGTTACTGGAAAAAGAGAGTCCAGTACCTGTTACTGTCAGCTAAATGCAGAGACAAGGAATATGTCCAACAAGTTTTATTTTCAGAAGGTCGATAATTCTGGAGAACAGTGAGAGTAGCCTCTCCAAAACTGTCCTGTCCTTCCATTTCCCAAACCACAGTTTTATACATTAAAGTTCAAAGCAAAAAACGTGTTAACCCCATCTTAAACAGCATTAACCCTTACCTTAAAATAATAATCAGCATAACACATGACCCATAATAAACAATAATTGGTATAACCCATAACCCAAAACACCATTTTTAATTCAAAAGTGAATCTTCTGGCCAGGCCTGGTGGCTCACATCTGTAATCCAGCACTCTGGGAGGCCGAGGCAGGTGGATAGCTTGAGCTTACAAGTTCAAGACCAGCCTGAGCAAAAAGTATGACCCTCTCTCTACTAAAAATAGAAAAACTGAGGCAAGAGGATTCCTTGAGCCCAAGAGTTGGAGGTTGCTGTGAGGTATAATACCATGGCACTCTATCCAGGGCCACAGTTTAAGACCCTGTCAAAAAAAAAAAAGTTAGGCTCAGGGCCCATAGCACAGTGGTTAACCGCACCGGCCACATACACCGAGGGTGGAGGTATTGAATGTAGCCTAGGCAAGCTAAACAACAATGACAACTGCAACAACAACAACAACAACAACAAAAACAGCCAGTTGTTGTGGCAGGCACCTGTAGTCCCAGCTACTAGGGAGGCTGAGGCAAGAGAATCACTTAAGCCCAAGAGTTTGCAGTTGTTATGAGCTATGACTGCCATGGGCCATGGCACTCTACTGAGGGTGACATAGTGAGACTCTGTTTAAAAAAAAAAAAATTGGGCGGTGCCTGTGGCTCAAAGGAGTAGGGTGCCAGCCCCATATGCTGGAGGTGGGGGGTTGAAACCCATCCCCAGCCAAAAACTGAAAAAAAAAAAAAAA
>NW_003852643.1:1146552-1157522 GCF_000181295.1 Otolemur garnettii | reverse complement strand
TCCCAGCTACTTGGGAGGCAGAGGCAGGAGAATCACTTGAGCCCAGGAGTTGAAGGTTGCTGTGAGCTGTGATGCCACAGCACTCTACCCAGGGTGACAGCTTGAGGCTCTGTCTCAAAAAAAGATATTACTCAGCAGTAAAAAGGAACAAAATAATGATGCACACAACATCATGGATGAATCTCAAAAATCTTAGGTGGAGTCTTTCACAAAAGAAATAATGTATAATTTCTTTTCTCTGAAGTTCTATAAGAGGCAAAAACAATCTATGGTGGAAAAAAATAAGAACAGTAATTGCCCTTTTTAAACAGAAAGTGGTAAAAAGAGAACCTTAAAGGATAATAAAAATGTCCTCAATTTCATCTTGGTTGATGGCTACACAAATACGTATACTTATCCAGTAATTTTTAACTATACATAATTGAAAATTTGTGCATTTTAAAAAGTATTGTTAGCATAAAAATGAAAAGATTCCATTTTCCTCAAACTAAAAACAATAAGATTGGCCAAGTACAGTGGCTCACACCTGTAATCCTAGCACTTTGGAAGGCTAAAGCAGGAGCATCAGTTCAAGCTCAGATTTCAAGACCAGCCTGAGTAAGAGTAAGACCTCATTGCTACAAAAACAAAAATAATCAGACTGGCATGGTGGTACCTGCCTGTAGTCTCAGCTACTTAGGAGGCTGAGGTAGTAGGATTTCTTGAGACCAGGAGTTTGAGGTTGCATGAGCTATGATGAAGCCATAGTACTCTAGCCTAGGCCCAGATTAAGACCCTGGGTAGGGATCTTGGGGCAGTCCTTTATCTATCATCCAAGGCTCTGCTCCAATTTTCATCTGGACAAATCTATCTGGTTTAGAGATTCAAAGCCCCATGGTGACCAGATGCTTGAAGGTCGCCAGTATCAAGTCATGGTACAAGGTCCAATGTGCAGGGCTGAGCAGCCCCCAGTCTTCTCTTGTCTACCCCCCAACCCTGGGCCTAGATACACTGGCTTCCTCTGGGTCTCTATGCAGGGCTTCTGACAGAGGCTTTCCAGAATAGGAATGCTCTACCCGCATGGTTCAGGCCTGAGGAGATGGGACATGTAAGGCGCAATTCCTGCTCTGCAGCAGGAAGGGCACAAGGCAGACAAGCTGAGTCTACCCCTCCACAGAGCTGGACTGAGATCCAGCCAAGTGCAGCTGGCTATTTTTAGAGAAGAGGTCTTGCTCTTGCTCAGGCTAGTCTCGAAATCCTGAACTCAAGAGATCCACTTGCCTCAGCCTCCCAGAGTGCTGGGATTACAGGTGTGAGCCACTGAGTGGGGCCTAGGGATCTCATCTTTATATTGGACCTTGTGACAATCAGAGCCAAGGTAGCTATGGCTCCAAAATCTCTTTGACCAATTTAGCTAATTGACTTTCTAGTTTCTGTTTGATCCAGTCAGACATCTGAAGTCTCCCTTACCAAAGCATGCAAGAATAAAGAACCCATATACCAGCAAATTCCAAAAGCCAGCCAGAAATCATGCCCCTGCATAACCACTTACTGCTATCAGTTACTTTTAAAACTTCAGCCCTTTATGCAAGTAGAGTCCAACCCACATTTCTGTATGGCCAAAACCTTGAGTATTTGACTCAAGAGTATTTAATTTTAATTATTGTTTGAGACAAAGTCTCACTCTATTGCCCTAGGTAGAGTTCCATGGTGTCCCATCTCAAAACAGCCTCAAATTCTTGGGCTCAAATCATCCCCTTACCTCAGCCTCTGGAGTAGCTGAGACTACAGGTGTGGGCCTCAATGCCAGGCTAGTTTTTCAATTTTTAGTAGAAACATAATCTCTCTCTTGTCAGGCTGATCTGTAACTCCTGAGCTCAAATGATCCACCCACCTCCACTTCCCAGAGTGCTAGGATTATAGGTGTGAGCCATCACGCCTGGCCAATTTTAATTTTTTAGAAACAAGGTCTTGCTCTGATGTTGAGCATTAAAATGGCATAATCATAGCTGACTATAACTTTTACCACCTGGGCTCAAAGGATCCTCCTCTCTCAGCCTCCCCAGTAACTGGGGCTATAGATGTGCACCACACCAAGCTAATTTAAACAACAAAAAAAAAGTTATAAAGATGTAGCCTCACTATATTGCCCAGGCTGATCTTGTACTCCTAGTCTCTGGTGATCCTCCTGCTTTGGCCTCCTAAACTGCTAGGATTACAAGTGTGAAACACCATGTTCAGCATCATGTCTTTTATGAAACCACACATAATCCTAGCACTTTGGGAGACCAAGGCAGGTAAATCACCTGAGCTCAGGAGCTCAAGACCAAGTCTGAGCAAGAGCAAGCCCCCTCACACACAAAAAATAGGAAAACTAGTCAGGCATTGTTATGAGTGTATGTAGTTCCAGCTACTCAGGAGGCCAAGACAAGAGGATTCCTTGAGCTCAAGAGTTTGAGGTTGCTGTGAGCTAGGCTAATGCCCTGGCACTTTACCCTGTCTCAAAATAAAACACACACAAACATATGGCGCCAGCCACATACACTGAGGCTGGGGGGTTCGAACCCTCCCTGGGCCTGCTAAACAACAATTGACAACTGCAACTACAAAAAAAATAGCCGGGCGTTGTGGTGGGCACCTGTAGTCCCAGCTACTTGGGAGGCTGAGGCAAGAGAATTGCTTAAGTCCAAGAGTTTGAGGTTGCTATAAGCTGTGATGCCATAGCACTCTACCGAAAGGCTACAAAGTGAAACTCTGTCTCAACAACAAAAAAAAAAAAAAAAGAAAGAAAGAAAAGAAAAGAAACAACACAAGACAAACAGGTATGAGCTACCCAAACCCAAAAGTCATGTGCCCTCCCCCAACACACACTAACCTTGATACCCCCAAAGCCCGAAATACCAGGGAGCTCAAGTGCAAAAGAGAGTAGAGCTCAGACCTGGAAAGGACTTACTCATGACACTCAGGGCTCCATGATGAAGGCAGAGTATGCTTCATGGTTACCAGATCTTTCAAAATATAATTAGCTCCAGGACCCTCCATAGGTCTTTTATAATCCTCTTAATTAACTACTTGAGTGGTTTCCAAGAAATGATGGACTGGAACTGTAGGCCTCAAGAGATCCTTCTGCCGTGGCTTCCCAAAGTGCTGGGATTATGGGTTAGAGCCACCACCCTTCCCTGAAAGGAAGGACTTTCTAAAAGATAATGGAGTTGAGATTCTGAAGGCCTGAGGGAAGACTTACTCATTCCAGGATTCACTATCCTCTCCCACCTGCCCCAAGGCAGATGGCCCCGCCTTTAAAGCCATGATCTCTGTTAGTCAGGGAGACAGATTTGAGGCAGCTTCTCATAACTAGAAGTTTTTATTTTTTTGAAGCAGATTTTAAATGTCCCAGTTTGGGAAATTGGGTGTTATCTCTTTACCCAAAAGTCATACAACTTACTTTGGGTTTGTTGACCTGGAATTTTAGCATGGGTGACTCCATTTTGATTTTTAGGGTAATCTGTTTTGGCCTGATGTTTTGACCCAGTCCAAAACATAGATCTCTTATAATTTTTATTAGACATTCCTTAGCATCAGATCTTTGTGTAAACATCACTTCCTGTCTCCTTAGCCACACCTTAATGGCTTAATTATCATTAGCCAACTAGTAACATCACCACTTCACTATTTCTAGATATACTTTTTCATTTGAAAAAGGGTCAATTGAGTGTAAGCTCAAAATTTCTCATGATTATGGTGTAACACAATTAACTTTAGACTCTGGAGACTTCAACTGTCTAATATCAAAACTTGTCCAAGGATTTTCCTCTTCCATTTTTGAAGGGAATGCTTAGGGCACAGGTCAGACCAGAAATAGAACCCCAGAGTTGTTCCACAAAGAACATGTACTTTAGAGAAATTGTTGAAACTGAAGATGACTATGGATTGATGCTTCCTACTCTAAAAGATCCTGTGAAAGTAATGAAATGATCATCTCTTCAGCAGACATAGTTTTGCACGACCGATTCCATATGAACCTTGTAGAGGTAGAATTGCAGGTTTGAAAGGTTTGTACAGTTTACTTTACAGAATAGTCTTTTAAATATATTTTAAAAAATATTTAAATGTATTTGAAAAAGAGGGTAAATTAAATAAAAAGCAAAAATCTCCATTAACCACTGATTAGATGTCATCATTCTTTTTATTCTCATCAACTATGTGCATAATGACAATGGTTTATCCTTTAGTTTATATAATAATGTACAATTTATTTGGCATAACTACAATGTTAACATGGTGTTTCCCCCTTTACAGATGAGGAAACTGAGCCTTACATCTCAGGCATGTCTGAGGCCAAAGCTCCTGCGTGACTTTTGATTTTAACAAATCCAGAGAAGGACCCCCTGTGAGAAAGGGAATCTTCACGGGTTTGAGGAGATTTTAAATCTCATGATGCCATCCTCCTAGTCATTGGTAGAGCACAGACTGCAGCCCACTTGTTTATGACCCCAAAGCCTTTATTCTTTCTACTGTTTCACCTGGCCTAACCTTAATTACTGGATATACGTTCATGAGCTTTGTTTCTGACCATAACAGGAATTCACACTCATTTTACACAATGTGAAAAATACATTCAAGGATGAAAAGAAGAATTAAAATAACCAGTAATTCCACAACCTATTGACACAGTTAATTTTTTGAGTTCTTTTCTGACAATCGAAACCATTTAAAAACTGAGTGGAGAGTAGTGGTTCTTGCCTGTAATCCTAGCACTCTGGGAGGCTGAGGCAGATGGATTGCCTGAGCTCAGGATTTTGAGACCAGCCTGAGCTAGAGCAAGACCCCACAACTAAAAAAAAAAAAAATAACAAGATGTTGCGGTGGGCATTTGTAGTCCAAGCTACTTGGGAGGTTGAGGCAAGAGGATAGCTTCCAAGAGTTTGAAGTTGCCATGAGCTATGACACAACAGCATCCTACCAAGGGTGACAATGTGAAACTCTGTCTCAAAAAAAAAAAAAGGCACTGTGGCAACATAACAAGACATTGACTCTAAAAAAAGAATTAAAAATTAGTGAGGTTTGGTGACATGAGCCAGTAGTCCTATCTACTCTGTAGGCTGAGGCAGAAGGATTACTTGAACCCAGGAGTTTGAAACCAGACTGGGCAAAATAGGGATGCCCTGTTTCAAAAAAAATACAGTAAATAACATCTTTGTATTGATTTTTTTTTAGCTTTTTTCTTCTTTTTCCTCCCCCTCTGGTTTGATGCAAGGATGAGATTTTTTTTTAACTTTTAATTTTGAAATAATTATAATCTCATAGAAAGCTGGAAAAAATAATAGAGACATTTTGGGTACCCTTCATCAATTTTCCCAATGAGAACATCTCAAATACTAAATGAGGGAATTGACATTGGTATGGCTATTTGGATATTATGGGGAAATTTTGTGCAAAAACAACCTGGTTTAGGGCAGCGCCTATAGCTCAGTGAGTAGGGTGCCGGCCACATACACCGAGGTTGGTAGGTTTGAACCTGGCATAGGCCAGCTAACCAACAATGACAACTGCTGGGTAGTGCCTGTGGCTCAGTGGGTAGGGTGCCAGCCCCATATACCAAAGGGTTGCAGGTTTGAACCTGGCCCCAGCCAAACTGCAACAAAAAATAGCTGGGTATTGTGGCAGGTGCCTATAGTCCCAGCTATTTGATAGGCTAAGGCAAGAGAATGGCCTAAGCCCAGGAGTTGGAGTTTTCTGTGAGCTGTGAGACCACAGTACTCTACCGACGTTGATAAAATGAGACTCTATCTATAAAAAATAATAATAATAATAATGACAACTGCAACAACAACAACAAAATAGCCAGGCATTGTGGGGGGCACCTATAGTCCCAGCTACTTGGGAGGCTGAGGCAAGAGAATTGCTTAAGTCTTAGAGTTAGAGGTTTTTGTGAGCTGTGATACCATAGCACTCTAATCAGGGTGACAGCTTTGAGACTCTGTTTCAAAAAAAAAAAAAAAAAAAAACTGCTTTACTATGTCTGTTAATAGCAATTGGAAGTGGCTTGTAAGGATAAACCATTTTCTGATCTGTTAAATCTATGTGGAATCATAGATTCTGAATATATTAATCTTCAGTAGCCCTAAAACACAGAAGTCTAAGAAAAATAATAAGTTAGCATATATGGCTGGTACTTAAAGAGGTTATGATAATCATACTTTTAAAGCTGAAGTATTAAGGGACTAAAACTACCTCTGCCACCTCGGTGGCCTGTGGCTAGTTAATAAAACTAGGCGATGAAACAAAAAAAAAAAAAAAAGGAAGGAAGGGAGGGAGACAAGAATATCTAAAGAACTTCTTAATAGAGTTGGTGGTGAGGGTGGGTAGAGATTCACTCCCTGTCCCTCATCAGAGCCCAGGAGCCAGTAGCAGCTGCAGGAGCTCCAGGGAGAGTGGCCTTGAAAGTGCATTTTTCAATCTCTGACGTCCCTCCCTCAGAACATCTCTGGCTCCTATGTACTATATATCAATCTCTACTCCCAACACTTTGTCCCAGAACTTGTGTCTGAACTGATACCCTTATCCCTGGAGTCCCTGCCTATAGCTCCCACCCTTAGCCCTAGTGCATAACAGCTGCTGATAATTGTAAACATGGATTCCATTTGTCCTAGATGACTGTTCATGAGGCTTTAATGGCATCATTCCTTAAATGACCACAGAATCAGAATTCCCCTGAGGCTCTCCTGTGATCCCATCCTCCTATAACCCCTATGCTGGAGAGAGCCAGTGTTCGGATGTGAACCCTCCACCGCATAATGGCCATATCCAAAGGCAGGAACATTACACCTGAGCAGGCGAGTAAATAAAGTGGGAAGAAGTGATATCCAGCTGTGGTTAGCACCTAACTTGCATCAAAGAAAGATGGTAATATAATGGGAAAAGGGCACACTTCTAAGCAATTATCTTCTAGGTCAGGCAAGGCTTTAATCTCTCCCAGATGTTCTGGAAGCTCCTATAATAACACAAATAAGTAATAATCCTATAATTAGTCTTAGATCTGGGTAGCTTCAGACCCCTGTAGTGTCCATTAACCTCAGAGCCTTGTCTAATCCCCTGGGATGCCTCCATTCTTCATTTTAGGTAGGCTGGACACTCTGTCCCTTCCCTCCCATCCAGGTCCTATAAGTCCTGCCTGTTGTCCTAAGACTAGATCCTCTTTGATGTGTCTCTGATGACTACAGTGAGGTCTTCCTCTTACGTAGTAAAGTAGTTCTGCAAATGTTGCTATAACTTCCACAAGGACCTGGACCTTGTGCAATAATTACCATGACCTCTACAGCCCCTGGACCACTGCAGGTGTGAAGAGTGACAGTGAACACCTGAGTGATGGTGCAGGTCCAGGCAAGAGAAGGAACTCACCCAGGAAGGCTCAGACACTGGTACCCAGGAAGAGCTCCTGACTCTTGTCCCGGTGTCCTTCCCTGTAGACCCACAGTCACCACTTCCTAGAGCTTCAAAAAGGTCCCAGAACCCAAGGTCTTGTACATACCTGAACAGAACACAACAGACAGCAACAGAGTACAGGAAAAAAACAAATAATCAGTGGGAAAGGGATAAGCTTTTTCTACTCCAACTTCATTACAACTGCACAGCCAGAGATGGCAGTGAATTTCCTATATAATATAAAGGAGTGTGTGTGCTTCCCTTCTTACATTTCCAAACACATACTCACTAAAATATAGTTATGCTATTGAAATTAAGAAGCATCCCTGTTTAAAGATCAGAGCAGGTGGCTCGGTGTCTATAGCTCAGTATCTAGAGCACCAACCACATCTACTGGAGCTGGCAAGTTCGAACCCAGCCAGGGCCTACCAAACAATAACTACAACCAAAAAATAGCTGGGCATTGTGGCAGGCACCTGTAGTTCCAGATACTTGGGAGGCTAAGGCAAGTAAATCACTTCAGTCCAAGAGTTTGAGGTTGCTGTGAGCTGTGACGCCACAGCACTCTACTGAGGGCAATATAGTGAAACTCTGTCTGAAAAAAAAAAAAAAAGATCAGACCAGTTAGGATGGGAAAAAATCAATATTTGTGTTATGGATCTTTACAAAAGTTTCCAGTTGACCTCCTCAGAAAGCTCCCCAGAACTACTTTACTACATAAGAAGATTTCATTTTATACATCAGGCAAGTGAGGCTTAGGGAGGTTAAGCAAACTTTTTAGTTTCACACAGCTACTATGAGCTAGAACCAATACCATTTCCCCAGTTTGACTCATTCCAGGACCCATCTTTGGAATGAGGAACAACTTCCTCTTTATATATGTACTTTGGACAAGAGCAACTGACATATGCCACTGATGAGTGTGCATCCACTCTGGATGGTAAGGATGATAATAAGACAGTATCTATTAAATAAGTCTCTAGTTAAGCTGAAAGTGATCCTACATTATGATGTAGCTTTTATACTCTTAGTTTGCAATGTGGAAAATATCTGCCATGAGAGAGAGAGCACAAGGAAATAAGTAACAAGAATATTCATTGCCACATCACTTTTGAAAATAAATCTGTAGGAGCAAAATGTTCATCAATAGGACATTGAAGCCAGGTGTGGTGGCTCATGCCTGTAATCCTAGCACACTGGGAGGGTAAGGTGGGTGGATAGCTTGAGGTCACAAGTTCAAGACCAGCCTGAGCAAAATGCAAGACTCTCGTCTCTACTAAAAGTAGAAAAATTGAGGCAAGAGGATTGCTTGAGCCCAGGAGTTGAAGGTTACTGTGAACTACGATGCCATGACACTCTACCCAGGGCAACAACTTGAGACTCTGTCTCAAATAAAAAAAAAAAATAGGACATTGAAAAAGTACACTGTGGTACATTCATATAATGGAATCATTACATAGTGGCAAAAATAAATGGAATAGAAAAATCTACATTAGGGCGGCGCCTGTGGCTCAAAGGAGTAGGGCACTGGCCCCATATACCAGAGGTGGCGGGTTCAAACCCAGCCCTGGCCAAAAACTGCAAAAAAAAAAAGAAAGAAAGAAAAGAAAATCTATAGTAATTAGCACAAGGTGGGGTGATAATAGCAAGGGAGACAAGGGCAACTACATTATGAATTCCAGCACATGCAAAGAGTTAAACCCATACAAAAGAATATTTCATACTGATTAGGAATGCAGTCATTAGTATTGAAAGTATTAGGCCAGGTGAGGTGGCTCATACCTGTAGTCCTAGCAGTCTGGGAGGCCAAAGAGGGAGGATCCCTTGAGCTCAGGAGTTGGAAACCAGCCTGTGCTAGAGTGAGACCCCATCTCTACTAAAAATAGAAAAATTAGCTGAGTGTTATGGCAGGTGCCTGTAGTCCCAGCTACCTGGGAGGCTGAGGCATGGGGATCACTCGAACCCAGGAGTTTGAGGCTGCTGTGAGCTAGGCTGAGGTCATGACACTCTAGCCTGGACAACAGAATGAGACTCAGTCTCAAAAAGAATTCTAAAAACAAATTTCAACAGAATGACTACAAATACACATTGTGATTAGTTATATGTGTAACATAATGCTTCTTAATCTAGGGTTTCTGTTAAATAATAGTAAAGGAATTTGGATAAATAATACACCTAATACCCTGAAAAATCCAGAAATCCAAAGTGTAAATTGCCAACTAAGACACTGCTGTTTACATTTTTTCCTACTTGGCAGCAAATGCTAATGGAATTCAGGGCTGATTACTCAAAGTTGGTTCACATCACATATTTGATCAGGGTAATAAGAACAGCATAACCAGTCTACCTTGGAGTTAGATAAGGACCTAAAATTTTTTGCTTTAAAGTTAATGACTTTTAGCACATGGGACATTGGTTAACTGCTTCACCACATTGCTTACAAGTGAAAAGATGTCCACAAGAAATAAAAACTACAGCAAATATTTCTATTCATACATATTTTGCAAAGCTTCTCCTTTTGCAAGAGCTTTAGCCACTCTTCAGTATGAATCTTTCTGCAACAAAGTCTGACTTGATTCATCTTGTCTACTGTCTTTCTGAGCACTCACTTGATCTTTAATCAGAAACTCAAATGATTTATAGTAGTTCCCAGATGTCTTAATTTTTTCCTCCATTATTTCCTTTTTTCTTTCTTTCCTTCCTTCCTTCCTCTCCTCCTTCTTCTCTCTCTCTCTCTTCTTTCTCTCCTCTTCTCTGTCTCTCTCTTTCTCTCCTCTTCTCTGCCTCTCTCATTCTGTCACCCTGGGTGGAGTTCTGTGGCATCATCATAGCTCACAGCAACCTCAAATTCTTGGGATGAATCCATCCTCCTACTTCAGCCTCCTGAGTAGCTGGGACTACAGGCATCTGCCATAACACCCGACTATTTTTTTTTTTGTTGTTGTTTGTTTGTTTTTTGAGACAGAGTCTCACTATGTTGCCCTGGGTAGATTGTCATGGCATCACAGCTCACAGAAACCTCAAACTTTTGGGCTTAATTGATCCTCTTTCCTCAGCCTCCCAAGTAGGTGGGACTACAGGTGCCCACCACAACACCCAGCTATTTTTAGAGATGAGGTCTAGCTCTGGCTCAGGTTTGTCTCAAACTTGTGAGCTCAGGCAATTCACCCACCTCAGCCTCCCAGAGTGCTAGGATTACAGGTGTGAGCCACCATTCCTGACCTAAAATCCAGATCTTGAAAGTTGCTTGTTAGCTGAATATATCCACATCTCAAAAGCAATGATCTGTGCTTCATAATAGGGTATGGATGGATTTCTTGGAAGATTTGTTCAATTTGGAAAATTCCTACCAGAACTCATAACATCAGATTCACTTCTTTCTTTCTTTCTTTCTTTTCTTTCTTTTCTTTCTTTTCTTTCTTTTCTTTCTTTTCTTTCTTTTCTTTCTTTTCTTTCTTTCTTTCTTTTCTTTCTTTCTTTCTTTTCTTTCTTTCTTTCTTTTCTTTCTTTCTTTCTTTCTTTCTTTCTTTCTCTTTCTTTCTTTCTTTCTTTCTTTCTTTCTTTCT
>NW_003852643.1:1110290-1146435 GCF_000181295.1 Otolemur garnettii | reverse complement strand
CTCCGTAGAGTGTCGTGGCATCACAGCTCACAGTAACCTTCACCTCTTGGGCTTAGCTGATTCTCTTGCCTCAGCCTCCCGAGTAGCAGGGACTACAGGTGCCTGCCACAACAGGAGGCTATTTTTTGTTACAGTTTGGCCTGGGCCGGTTCAAACTCACCATTGAGCACAGGTGCCACCTCCAGATTCACTTTAATATTAATGCTCTGGCCCCAAACAAAGAAGCAATTAGGAAAGTGTCATCTGTACTCTGATCAGGCACCATCACAAGGTTCCCAATTTTTCACCACAACAGAAGCACTGTACTTGGTCATCAATACTTGTGTAGTGGAGTCTAGCACTAGCTAACTCTCTTGGAGTTAAATGGGAAATAGTTTGGCCAATTCTGAACTGATTTTAATCTAGCTTCTACACTAAACATGCCGTGGTTCCTTGGGTAAATAGTGTCTCATGTATCTACAACTTGTCCAGTTCTCAGAAGATAGTCTGCATGAATCTCAGATGGCCTGCCTAAACCAAAATGATTTCTGTTTCCCAGTTAGTTTTCAAATTTGTACTGACCATTCTGGACCACAGGATTTGTAGTTTGCATGGCACTATTTTCAAAATAAAAGCTGTTGATAAATTTGCAATTTGGGGATACTTTTCTATGTTTCCATCCAACTGCTGAGTCTCCCTATTGCCGTCTATCTACTGCTGCATGACGATTAAAGCACTACATGGTGTCTCTTTCACCAGCATAAAGAAAACCTGCTCATGCCAATATTGATGCCAAAACAGGTCTGCTACTTGGAAACTTAACAAAAGTTTTTAATCTACTAAACTCTTCTGCAAATGATTCATTCTAATTGATGTCTGTAGATACACAACCTTTAGATATTTCAAAACTGTTAAAAGCCATCTCTTGAAAATAGGACTTGTTCACCTTTTTCACATCTGGATAGCTGGCCCCAGCTGCCAGTGGTGATTAATTCCAAGAGGAGGGTTCTGAAAGAGGGGTGTCCCAAACCCCAATCTGGAAAAGCCAAATTTATAGATGGGCTTCTACCAAGATGAAGGAAACTGAAGTACCTATGTCTCCCTCACTTACTTCCACCAGCTGACCCATACCCTGGAGAAACCCCAATTCTAGAAACCCAAAGTATGGCCATGTGAGGGACTCCAAAGAAACACTGGCATGGTCCATCAGTTTCTGGCCTGAGCCCAAGAATTTGACTTTGCTATTAACTAGACTGAAGCCATGGAACTCCAGTCTGGGTGGCAGGCCAGGCACAGTGGCTCATGTCCATAATCCTAGCATTCAGGGAAGCTGAGGCAAGTGAGTTTCTTGAGCTCAGAAGTTCAAGACTAATCTGAGCAAGAGTGAGACCCTGTCTCTGCTAAAAATAGAAAAAAAAATAGCCAGTCATGGTGGCACATGCCTGTGGTCCCAGCTGCTCAGGAGGCTGAGGCAAGGGGATATCTTGAGCCCAGGAGACTGTGTTTGCTGTGAGGCTGTGAACTATGATGATGCCACAGTACTCTACCCAGGGCAAGAGAGTGAGACTCTCTCACAAAAAAAAAAAAAAAAAAAGTTATAAATCAGGAAAATTATCAAGGTAAATGAAGCAAATTTGTAAATGGATTGATAGAGAAATTACATAACAAAGAGAACAGAACCAAACAGTGTTTAAGGATTTTATTCAGTACTATTGTAATAGGAGAAAAAGAATTCAGTGTATAACTGAGTTCAATTCCAAATATAAGGACAAGTGTAGAGTTTTTTTTTCTTTTAGGGGGTAGGGGGACAGAGTCTCACTATGTCACCCTCAGTAGAATGCTGTGGCATCACAGCTCATAGCAACCTCAAACTCTTGGGCTTAAGTAATTCTCTTGCCTCAGCCTCCCAAGTAGCTGGGACTACAATATCCTGCCACAATGCCTGGCTATTTTTTGGTTGTAGTTGACATTGTTGTTTGGCAGGGCCAGACTGGATTCAAACCTGCCAGCTCTGGTGTATGTGGCTGGTGCCCTAGCTGCTGAGCCACAGGTGCTGAACCAAGTGTAGAGTTTTTAGCTAAGGAACAGTGTGAGGGAGGTCAGTAAACAGAACAGTAATAGAAAATTACTAAGAGTAAAGTCAAGGATAGAGGGATTCTTGCTAAACTATTTCAACAAAGTCAGGCCAAGATGATCAGGTATTAAGAGTAGAGAATGAGGAATGGATTCACCAAGAATGATCTGATATCAAGCAAGGGATTCATTTAGCAAGACTCTGTGCTATAATTGGCTTTGGCAGGCAAAGGATAGGGTACAATGAGGGGACCTAGTTGAAAAGAGGGTTCAGAAAAACCTGTCTAAGTCAAGGAGAGAATTTTTGTCATAACACATATACTTGCTGTTGTTTAAATATATATAAAATACATAGTTTGTAGGGGGAGCACGTTAAAATAATTGCTTTGGCCTAGTAGATGTGTGTTTTATATACATATTTGTCAGAATATGTATTTGTGTGTATGTGTTGCTGTGGCTGAAACACAATAATTTTGGGTATGTCTGTGTTTTAGAGTTCAAATTCTATCACCCTACATACACATAGGTGTAGCTTTCTCCCCACCTCAGACAAGGCCTGGGCTTCCTCTCTAGGGGCTTAGAGACACCAAAAATGATAGATACAGAGGAATTTCTGTATAGGTTGTATAAAAATGTATACAGAAAATTTCAGAAGCTCTGACTGAGACCATCAAGCCTAGTCCCCAGCTCCCTCCCACTACCCACTACTCTTACTGAGTCCCTATCTGAGACTTTTAGAGCTGCAATTAAGGGTATGGTCAGCAAAGGGTCATGTCTCCATTTTGATTTTTCTTCCTTAAAATTAAAGCTGCTAAGTTTTAAATAAAAACAATGTCTTCAATTCATTCCTCCCTCCCTCCCTCCGTCCCTCTCTCTCTTTCTTTCTGTCTTTCTTTCTGTCTTTCTTTCTTTCTTTCTTTTTCACCTCTTTCCTTCTTTTTTCTCTCCTTTACCCCTTCCTTTCCTACACTCTGTCCTCCCCTCTGTTCCCCCCCCTCCTTCCCTACCTCAATAAGGCCTCTCTTTGTTGCCCAGGCTGGTCTCAAGCTACTGATCACAAGTAACCCTCCTACCTCAGTCTCCTAAAGTGTTGGAATTAAAGATATGAGCCACTATGCACCAGACAGAGAAGTTATTATTTAGAAAAATTCATAAAACTATAGTCAGGGTTCCTGTTAGGGTGGAGAGCTCAGTAGGTGCTCCAGACCAAGATTAGGACATAAAAGTATAAAATTTATTTTATCTTCTTAGGAAAGAGGGAGTGAAAGAGAGTGAAGAAACAAAGGGAGGAATGTGAACAAGGAGGCATGGTATCTCAAAGAAAGAAATGAAAAATGCCAGCAGAGGGCAGCACCTTTGGCTCAAAGGAGTAGGGTGCTGGCCCCATATACCAGAGGTGGTGGGTTCAAGCCCGGCCCCGGCCAAAAACTGCAAAGAATAAATAAATAAATAAATAAAATAATAAAGTAAAAAAATA
The DNA here is from genome assembly GCF_000181295.1 of Otolemur garnettii. Taxonomy (NCBI): domain Eukaryota; kingdom Metazoa; phylum Chordata; class Mammalia; order Primates; family Galagidae; genus Otolemur; species Otolemur garnettii. Next base: position 1,142,906 of record NW_003852643.1, on the reverse strand, counting down.
AATGCCAGCAGAGATTCCAAGTAGTGGCTGAATTTAAGGAAGACAAAGAGAAAAATGTAATTGTAGCCATTTTGCTAGATACTGTGAATCTGTTCCCTCCACTCCTTCTATCTTCTTAGTGGCTGCATGAGAAGCAGCTGTCTTGCTGCTGGGGAAAACTTCACAGGTGTTTCTGATCCTAAAGCCTGATGCTCATACCCTATTATTGCTAAGGGACTACTCAGGAACTCATGAACTGAAAAACTCATGAACTGAAAAACAAGGAGCAGGTGAATATAAGGAGAAAAATTTAAATTTCCTGTTTAGCTGTTTCCTTTTAGACTTTGTGAAGGAAGCCTGCCTGTCAGTAAGTCAGCTAGGAAGAGAAAAAAAATCTGTGAGCAGAGAGATTGACTTTAGCCTTTACTGCTTTACTGAAAACTATGAGTTAATAATTTTTCTGTTATTTCTCTATGAAGATTGATCATTCTTTTATTTTTGTGTATTAAGAGACTAAAAATAAGCTCATTTATGTTCACCCCATGTATTTTGTTCACTGACAATCTCCTTTACTTGTTCTGTTTTCTCATCAGTTTTGGATGATAATCCATGCTGTAGAGATAGCCCTTCCTAAAGAGCAGGCCATGCAAGACCCTAAGATCCCACACCTGTACAGGCTTCCTAGACTTTCTCCACATCCTTTCTCTGTCATACCCTTTCCAGGCCTCTGTGGACACTTCTGCCCAGACCAGTTTCCTGAATAATCCTCTGAGCTCAGAGGAGGCTGTTACACAGCAACAGAGGCTGGGAGCCAAATATAGACCCTGGAAGGAAGATCAGTCCCAGCTAAGGCTGGTGCTTTTAGAAAACTGGATAAAAATCATACCTCCAAAACATCCTCAAAAGTAGCCCACCTCCTTTCCTTGCCAAGGTCCCCTGACCATGTATGCAGCCTACATTTCTTTTACTTTAAATTTCCGATGAACATAAAGTACATAAGATTAGGTTACATAGTTTGGTTGTGTAAGGTCGAAGTCCAGGTTGTAGTTGTGCCCTTCACCCAGGAAGTGTGCAGTATGCCCATGCAATGTACCCATTGGGTGGGAATTTACCCAACTCCTCGGCCCCCTCCTCCTAGGTCAGCAGTTCTCAATCTGTGGGTCGTGACCCACAGGAACTGTATTAAAGTGCCGTGGCATTAGGAAGATTGAGAACCACTGCCCTATGTGAATCTAATTAAGTTTTTCTCTCAAATGAACATGTCGTTTTTACTCTACTGGTTTTAATTAGGTAATGAGTATGTGTGGTGTTTTTCCATTCTTGTGGGTATTTCGCTTAAGTAAATGTTCTCCAAATCCATCCCAGTTGTTACAAAAGATAAAATCTCCATTTTTAATATGCAGCCTACCTTTCTAGGCCTGTTGGCAAAGCACTCTGTGCTCTGGGCAAAATGCACCACTGGTTCATCCCTTCATCCATTCACCCTAGGGTCTCATTAACATGATCAGGGTTACATTTTCAGGTGGTTTGTTTCCTTCACACTTGAGATGGCATTCCGTCTTCAGGGCCACCCTATAAAGCAGTGGTTCTCAACCTTCCTAATGCCACGACCCTTTAATACAGTTCCTCATATTGTGGTGACCCCCAACCATAAAATTATTTTCATTGCTACTTCATAACTGTAATTTGCTACTGTTATGAATTGTAATATAAATATCTAATATGCGGGAGACCCCCAAAGGGTTCATGACCCGCACGTTGAGAACCACTGCTATGAAGGAGTGGTATCAATATGCTGTTTTGAAATGAGGAAACTGTGTCTTGGTGAGAACCAAGCCTGCTTTTCCTTTGAAAATGCAGTTTGCAATAATTTATGAGGAGAGCACAGAGCTAGGATTCCACAGGCCTGGGCTCTAGCTCTGGCTTCTGAAGGCACGTAAAAGTGCTATAAAGTCTCAGGTCAGTGTCTCACTTACCCAGAGTTGATGGTCCAGGTCCTCATGTACCAGTATGTGGTTATTGCTCTGGAGACACCTGTTGCTCATCTAACTGTCCCTCCTGCCCTCCTCTTCTCTGGAGAAGGCTGTTCTACCCCTGTCGGCAGGGTCTTGAAAGTAGTTCTAACCACCTGTTCGCTCTACAGGAGTCAAACCACCCCCACAACCCAATCACCATGTGAGTCTGGCCATGTGTGGGCAATGCTAATGTTGTCACTACTCACAATATCAGTAACCAGGTTTAAAGGCACATAAACAAGGCAGCGTCCTCCCCTGACAGGAGGTTCAGATGCCTCCGAGGAGGAAAAGTGTGTCACCCTTATTATTAGACATTACATTCCTATCTGACTAACCTGACTCAGGACCATGGTTTTCACTCCTTTCTTACATCAAGGTCCGCTCCACTCAGGGCTTCCCTAACAGTTGACACCTCCTTAGCATTCCTCCCCATACCTCCTTCCCAGAAAGCACACACCATCACCATCAAAGACACAAGTGAGCATATCTTAGTCAGTCTGAAGGAAATAATTCAGGGAATGATAGAAGTAGAGGCAGCGCCAAGAGTCCACATTGGGGCTGCCATCTCCAGGTAATTTTGTCTTGTGAAGAATAGATCTTCATTACTCATTTGTCATCTCATTGCTTTATTCATGAGATTTTGAGGTCAGGGATAAAAATCAACACCACATTTCCACTTACTGAGCTATTTTGTGTCCTCTCATTGTACCTGAACATTAGAGATCTTACTTTTCTGCTTCTTGTTTATCTAGTGTTTCTACACTACATAGGATGCTGGATTTTTGTCTGATGTGTGCGTGTGTGTGTGCGTGTGTGTATTCATGTTAAGAAAGTATCCACCAAGCCATGTGAGGTGGCATACAACTCAGGTACTTGGGAGACTGAGGCAGTAGGATCGCTTGAGCCCAGAAGTTCAACCCCAGCCTGGGCAGTATAGAAAAATCTCAATCTCTTAAAAAAAAGTATAGTATCCACCAATTCCCATCATTTTCTTTTTGTTGTTGTTGAGACACAGTCTCACTATGCCCCCCTTGGTTGCGGGGTCACAGCTCCACAGCAACTCAAACTCTTGGGCTTAAGCGATTCTCTTGCCTCAGCCTCCCAAGTAGCTGGGACTACAGGCGCCCGCCACAATGCCCGGCTTTTTTTTTAATTTATCTTTTATTTTTATTAAATCATAGTTGTTTACATTAATGTAATCATGAAGTACAATGTGCTGGTTTTATATACAATTTGAAATATTTTCATCAAACTGGTTAACATAGCCTTCACATCATTTTCTTAGTTATTGTGTTTAGACATTTATATTCTACACCTAGTAAATTTCACATGTACCCTTGTAAGATGCACCCTAGGTGTGGTCCCACCAATTACCCTCCCTCCACCTATCCTCCCCCCCCCGTCTCCCCCCTCCCCTTCTTATTGTAGTTGTCATTGTTATTTAGCTGACCCAGGCCAGGTTCGAATCCACCACCCTCAGTGTAAATGGCTGGCACTTTAACCACTGTGCTATGGGTGCCAAGCCAATTCCCATCATTTTCTTGAATCCTTTAAACATTTATGGGACCAGGCATGGTGGTTCATGCCTGTAACCCCACCACTTTGGGATGCCAAGGTGGAGGGATCACTTGAGGCCAGTAGTTTGAGACCAGCCTGGGCAATACAGTGACACCTCCATCTCTAAAGAAAATTTAAAAATTAATTTAGCAAGGTGGCACGTTCTTGTGGTCCCAGCTTCTCAGGAAGCCTGCAGTAGGAGGATTGCTTGAGCCTAAGAGGACCCTATGACCATGCCACTGCACTGCAACCTCAGCAACAGAGAAAAAACATGTGAATTGATGTTGATGCTGCTGTCAAGACCTTTTCTGCATATAGAGAGGGGATCATGTAATTTTTATTTTTGGATGATTAATACAAGAGATTATATTATTGGATTTCATGATAGCAAGACACCTTTGATTCCTAAGAATAAAAAAGGTCAATATCATGATCTGGGTTGTGTGTGTGTGTGCTGTAGAATTGTGTTTGCCAATAAGAAAGCTCTTTCATATTTTTACATGAGATTGATCTGTAATTTTAATTTTTGATGAAATATTTGTTATCTTTTGTGACAAGTTCTGTACTTGCTTTATCATACATGTATTACCCGTTAAAGGTTTGGTAGAATTCTCTCATTGAAAGATCTAGTCTTGTGATTCTTTATGGGAGAGGTCTTTAACCGGTTTCTCTATTTCTTCTACATAATTGGTTTATTGAGACTTTCTGTCACTACTGGGATCAATTTGAGTAAGCTGAAATTTTAAAGAAATGTATCCATTTCATTTATGTTTTGAATTGTAGTTGGATAGACTTGTGCAAATTACTCACTGAAGAGTCTGAAAACTTCTCTTTGTTTTGATGAATATTTCCCAATTGTCATTTTACTTTATTTTATTATTTTTTTTCATTTAAAGTGAAGGCACAAGTTTATAGAATATAAGAAAAGCTTCCAATAAAATGGAAGGGGTTCCAAATGGGTTGCCGTCAAAGTTGGGCTGTGTAGGGGCTTTTAAGCCTTATGTACCTGTCTAAACCTTGTTCATAAACAATAATTGAGTCCTTTAAACCTAATTTTCTTATATTGATTGGTTCCTTTAAATATAGTTGTCTTCCCTCTGCTAATTGGCCCTTTATTGTGCTGGTGCACTTTCTCCCTTAGCAGAGTCCCTCCCCCTGGCATGCCCTGCCCAGCAACAGCCAGAGCCGGTGTCCAATGGCTGCACAGGTCACATAGGCACTCTATGTTGTCCACAAAACCTCCCACCCCTTAGTAAGTTTTTTGACAACTTTGTTATACTTGGATTGATGAAATTATGTTTAAATCATTGATTTTATTTAATTTCCAGTTAATGTGAGTGTGTAAACTACCAAATCACAATATTTGAAATTGTTAGAGTCCCTCTTGTAGCTATGTCCTGCACCCAAAAGGTGTGTCATACACTCCTACATTGTGCTCATTTGGTGGGATCACCCCAAACTAAATCACTGATTATTAATGTGGTTATTCCTATTTCTCCTTAAAGCTATTTTGGGTTCTATGAATATTTTTTGTAGTTGGTTATATAAATATGAATAACTCATATCTTCCTTGTAAATTTTATCCTTTCTCATTACCAACTGTACACTTTTAAAACTTTTTACTGTCAAGTTGTTCTTCTTAAATATGAAGATTAAAAATCCTGCTTTCTTTTTATTTGTAATTGCCTAGTATATATTTAATTTAAATTTTGACCTATATGAGTGGCTTTGTTTCAGTATATCTCTTGAAAAAATTAGTTTTGGTTTTGCTGCAGTTGGAAATCTGAAAATCTTTCTCCTTTAGTAGCTTTTTATATAATCAGTGTATTTGGATGTTTGAGCTTACAATGAATGACTTTGGTGCCCTTTTTATTTATCTTGAGACAGAGTTTTGACACTTGGTAGAGTACTATGGTGTCATAGCTCACAGCAACCTCAAACTACTGGGCTCTTGGGCTCAAGTGATCCTCTTGCCTCACCCTCCCTAATAGCTCAGACTACAGATGCCCAACACAACACCTGGTTATTTTTAGAGACCGGGTCTCACTCTTGCTTAGGCTGGTCTCGAACTCCTGCACCTGTCTGCCTCCCAGAGTACTACGATTATAGGGGGAGCCACTGAGCCCAGTCTTCGGGGTGTTACTTGGAATTTTGGGGGTTTTTTTGTTTATCAGGCCAAGGGAAGGTGAGAACCTGGCACCCCTGTTGTGCAGGGCCAGTGCACTAATTACTGACCTATGGTGGTCAGTTTAGTGCCCTTTTATTGTAGAGGAGCTACCTTTGGATGGTGGAAGTGAAGAAGCAAATAATCCTCTAATTACTTTTTATTTGATATGTAATACACTACAAACGACACACATTACACTCAAAGATCAAGCTTGCTAATGTTTTCATCAGCATTATATTCTTCCAGAAATTTTTTATGCAAGTATTTGTATACTTATGGATGCATGTATCTATTTATACACAAAAGATAAGATTTCATATTACATGTAATTTTGCAACTTCCCATATCATAATGGTTTTAATATGTCACTCAAAAGGTTTTCTTCAAATCCTAACCCCCCCAAACCTGTGATTGTGACTTTATTTGAAAATAAGGTCTTTGAGATACAATTAAGTTAAAGATCTTGAGATGAGACCATCCTTTATTTAGGATGAGACATAAATCCAATGACTATAGCCCTTACAAAAGAAAGGAGAGGGAGATTTGACACACAAAGTGAAAACCAGTGAACTGGAGTTACTCTGCCACAAACCATGTATAGTAGGAGACACCAGATGCTAGAAGAAGAAAGAAAGGATTCTCCCCTACATCCTTCAGAAGGAGAACACCCTGCTGACAACCATTGGTTTCAGACTTCTAGTCTCTAGAACTGTAACAGAAGAAATTACTGATATGTTTTTTTTTAATTTGGTATTAATATGAGGGCACAAATGTTTATAGTACATTGTTTTAGTACATTGTACATTTCTAAGGTAAAGTTCAAGTTTTAGTTGAGCCCTTCACCCAGGGGAGAAATTACTGATATTTTAGATGTCAACTTTGTAGTTGTTTTTGTGGCCCTAGGAAACTAACACAATCTTTAACAATGTTTGCTAAATGTCACTGATTGTGAGTTAACATATGTCTCTAATTTTTTATGGCATTGGGGATAGCAATGCCAATAAAAATAAGTAAATGGAAATAAATATGGCTAAAATTACTTATGTGTTGATGACTTTCATGGGTTAATTCATTTAATGTTCACAGTGCCCTTCTGCGGTAGATATGATGTTATTCCCATTTTATAGAAGAAAAAAAATCCAACAAGAGACAGAGAAAATAAAGATTTTTCAAGATTGTACAAGTAGGGAGGGGAACATCGGGATATCTTGGATTTGTGCCCAGTACATCCTGCTCTATAGCCTGGGAAACTGTCACAGATTTTTTGTTAAGTAAAAGAAGCAGCCTGCAATTAGATACTTAAGAAGTTTACTAAAAGTAACATCCAGTATGTTGATATATTTATATAAAATAGCTGATCCAGTGACAAAAGTTTGTCTGTGATCTTGAAGAGAGCAATTTTATTGTAATTGTGGCGATAGGAGCTCTAATGTAGCCATAGTACAGGTAAGAAGTCAATAGGAATTGAAGAGAATTAATAAGAATGTAAAAATCATCTTTTGCAACTGTGTCTTTGAAGGGGGAAAATAGGGGCCAAAGAAGAAGAGAGAAAGAGAAACAGAGGACAGGCCATTTGCAGTGGCTCATACCTGTAACAGAGTGCTGGGAGGCCGAGACAGGTGGATTGCCTGAGCTCACCTTTTCCAGACCAGCCTGAGGAAGAGTTAGACTCTGTCTCCAAAAAACATCCAGGCATTGGGGTGGATGCCTGTAGTCCCAGCTACTTTGGAGGCTGAGGCAGGAGGATAGCTTGAGCCCAGGAGTTTAAGCTTGTTGTGAGCTAGGCTGAGGTCATGATACTCTAGCCTGGGCAACAAAGTGAGACTCTGTCTCAAAAAAAAAAAAAAAAGAAAAAAAGAAAAAGAAGAAAGAAAGAAAATAAATGAAAAAAAGAAAGAAAAAATATACAATTCTGTGTCAAAGAAATGCTAGTAGTTCTTGGATATTCTCCTCTCAGGGAGGAAGCAGATGGTTAAAATCCCAGTGTGATGTAGCTGGATAATGAATTACTTAAAGACATCTTTATTGGTGACTGCAGAATTGGTTTAGAATTTTTCTATAACATTTCAGGCAGTCAGGAGCAACCATTGGGAAAACCCCACTCCTTGCTTTCATGGGGCGATTTATCACTGATCTCACCTGCTAAGTTCAAAGACAAGATTATCTTCCCAGTGTGAAGAATTGGACTTGGATCTTTTCAGAGGCATAATGTTGAACAACTCGTAAAAATACTCCGGAATGTAGAGAACTTCCTGTTAAACATTTAAGACACAGAAAGACAATTTTTCTTGAATTATGAAGGTTTATATCCCCTCAAAATTCACATGTTGAAGTCTTAAGTTCCTGATATAATGACATTTGAAGATGAAGACCTTGGGAGGTAATTAGGGTTAGATGATGGCACAAGCATGGGGTCTTCATTATGGAATTAGTGTCCTTATAACAAGAGACACCAGAAAGCTGCTTCTCTTTATGTCTGCAAAAAGAAGAGGGAGAGGCTGGGCAAGATGGCTCATGCCTATAATCCCAGCACTCTAAGAGGACAAGGCCATCCTGAGCAACAGTGGGACCCCTCTGTCATTGTATTCATGTGTGGATAGGAGACCACATTCAAATTTCTGGGTCTTGTCACATTTTTATCCATGAATTCTTCTCATGATTAGCCAGTAGTGTGTGGCTAGCTGGGTCCTTCTGCATGTTCACATAGCTTCAGCCAAGACCATGCTGGGTGCCACCATGACTATAAGCTCAAGCTAGTTGAGGCATTATATCTCCCCCTTTGCTCACTTTAGAGATAATTAATTTCATTAGTAACTCCACAAATTCAGTAAGCCTTCCTCAAGCACATCAGAAACCTCCCATTTCTCATAGTCTGCCACACTGTTGAAGAATTCCGTACCTATCTAGTAGGATGAGGGCGTCAGAAGGAATGGGAACAGCCCACACTCAGATATCATAGAATCCCATTGTTCCCACTCAAACTTCAACATTTTTAGAGAAATTAATGTTTTTTGTTTTGTTTTGTTTTTTTGTACAGACAAAGTTTCACTTTATTGCCCTCGGTAGAGTGCTGTGACATCAAGCTCACAGCAACCTCCAACTCCTGGGCTTAGGCGATTCTCTTGCCTCAGCCTCCTGAGTAGCTGGGATGACAGGCACCTGCCACAATGCCCAGGGGGTTTTTTGTTGCAGTTTGGTCGGGGCAAGGTTTGAACCCGCCACTCTCAGTATATGGGGCTGGCACCCTACCAACCGAGCCACGGGTGCTGCCCTTTAATGCTTTTTTTTAAGACAGTCTCACTCTGTTGCCCAGGCTAGAGTGCTGTGGCATCAGCCTAGCTCACAGCAGTCTCAAACTCCTGGACTCAAGTGATCCTCTTGCCTCAGCCTCCTGAGTAGCTGATATTATAGGCACTCACCATAATGTCAGGCTAGTTTTTTCTTTTTTAGTAGAGACAGGGGTCTAGCTCTTGCTCAGGCTGGTCTTGAATTTCAGGGCTGAAAGGATCCTCCTGCTTTGGCCGGAGTGCTAGAATTATGATAGGTGTGAGCCACTGCATCCAGGCGCATTAATGCTTCTTAAATTATTGTATGCCTCTGGTCCATTTCCACAGCATAGAAATGATTAGTTATTGAAGTTTTGTACAGTGTTATAGTTGCTTTTGGGGACAGAACTTGTCAGTTCTTTCAGTGGTCATAGTCATAAATCTCACCCCCTGTTTCTATAGCCAGCTTCCTTTCACAATCTTCACTGCTGCTGCCACCTTCCTCACTTCTAGTGATGGTTCATCCTGAAAATGTGGCAGTGCTAGCAGCCATGCAACTGCAGCATCTCTTTGAACAGGAGCTAATTCAAGCCCTCATTAAATCGTATATGTGTCCTAATTTAATTGGTAATAACAGTCAGTGGCTGGTGAGGAACGGGGGACTAATTAGGAAGGCTTTGTCTTCCCAGGCCCTTGTCTTTGAATCCTAGTAACAGACACCCAGGACCTCTGCTACTTAATAGGTAAAGTGTTGGCTAGAGATCAAAACATGATATAAATATCTTACTAGGAATCAAGACTTGAACTAGTAAGAAAGATTCCACTCTGCACATGATCTGATTTCACATATGTAACTCTGCATTTATTTTTGAGAAATGAAAGCAATATTATTCTTTTGCCTGGTCTGCATTGACTGTGAAAAATGTGACTTACTGTGCATAGAAACAGGAATTATTTTTTTTTATTGGCAAATATCTAAGTTTAAAATGGACACAGCACTGCCCTGCCTTCAAGGATTCTTCCATTAGAAGAAAACAATATCTTTTTTATATCTGATGTTATATTATTCATCATAATACATCATATTATGTTACATTGTATTATATTATAACCAGTGTATATAATGTCTGTTTTTTGATATTGGGGATCTATATGAGGATGTGTTGGGTAATTCACATATTTTATTTTAAAATGTTGATATTCACTGGATTTTAGATGCTCACAAGAAAGTGGAAACCTGGCAGCACCTGTAGCTCAGTGGGTAGGGCGCCGGCCACATACAACCAGTCTGGCAGGTTCGAACGTGGCCCAGACAAGCTAAAACAACAATGACAACTGCAACAACAACCAAACAATAGCTGCGTGTTGTGGCAGGCACCTGTAGTCCTGGCTACTTGGGAGGCTGAGGCAAGAGAATCAATTAAGCCCAACAGTTTGAGGTTGCTGTGAGTTGTGGTATCACAGCATTCTACCCAGAGCGACAGCTTGAGACTACATCTCAAAAAAAAAAAAAAAAAAAAAAAAAGAAAGAAAAAGAAAAAGAAAGGAAAGTGGAAACTTCAGGAAAAGGCAAAGCAATATAAAATGGAATATGATGGACACCTATATGATCAAGATGCTCTCCATTACCAAGGTGCTTGAGACATCCATAATCTCACTTTGTCATGCCCAGTAGAGTGCTGTGGTGTCACAGCTTACAGCAACCTCAGACTCTTGGGCTCAAGCAATTCTCTTGCCTCAATTTCCCAAGTAGCAGGGACTACAGGCTCCTTTCAAAATGCCCAGCTATTTTTAGAGATGGAGTCTTGCTCTTGCTCAGGCTGGTCTCAAACTCCTGAGCTCAGGCAATCCTTCCTTCTGGGCCTCCCAGAGTGCTGGGAAGGAATGTGTTTTTAAATTTCACTAACATTTTGACTTTAAAGCTATGTAGGTCAGAATATTGAAAATGTTACTGAACAACCAGAATCAAGACAAAATGGGGGGGGATCAGAATAATTCCAGAGTAAGCTGCTAATCAGAAGATAACAATGTTGCCTCCCTGATTTAGATATACTTCCCTTATCTGAATAATGATTGTAATGGTAGGTATGTTGAATAGCTCTTAGGATTAAAGGAGATGAAATATAAAATACATTGGCTTAAACTAGTTCAGTGAATATTACATTCCTTCTCTCTGGCTCAACTGTTCCATCTGTCCCAAGGCCAGCACCTGATCTTCTGCCTAAGCCCACACACCAATTCATGGATAAGACAACTCTTGGGACCTTACTCCCAGGCTTCTTGGCACAGAAGGTAGGATTTCACATCATCTTCATCACCCAAATGGATTGTGGACTGAGGCCCTGTGGGGCCACAATAGCAGGAGAGTGTGATCTGACAATTTTTCAAGTCCTAGAAGCCCATCTTCAAAAGGGGAGGCTGTTCAGGGTGCTCTAGAGGGGGTGTGGGGTGGAGTCTCATTACACTGTTGCTTCTTCTGTCCAGCCAGGTTCATCTGTCCACTGCCCAAGAGGAAGCCAATGTCCAAGGCAGCAGGGTTTACAGCAGAGAGTTTATTCCATATACACTAAGTGGGGAGATGAGAGATATTTCTCATATCCACCTCTCTGAAAATTGGAGGGACAGGATTTTTAAATACAGTTTGGTGGGCAGAGGGTTAGGCAATTAGGGTCTTCTGATTGGCTGGTTTCGGGGCAGAACCATTGGTGTGGGCTACTGTCTGGACATTACTTACTAGCCTTCGGTGGAAGGTCCAAGACTAATTGAGTCAGTTTCTTGGTCTGGGTGGTCAGTCAATCCACTAGAATGCAGGAACTGGAAGATATCTCAAAACCTAACCCTAGATTCTTAACACACCTGATGTTACTTATAGAGAAAAGTTTAAAACTCTTTATGGCTACAACCTGTGCCCTCTAAAGTAGCAATTGCCGAGAAGTAAACAAAGGGACAATAACTATTATCAAGGACACAAGGGGACAGTGCTGACATTATTTTAGCTAAGCCTATTCCTTCACAGAGTTTGATTATTATCATTTTAGCTAGGCCTGTTCCTTTGCAGAGTCCTGGGGGCCCTTACTCTAATTCTTGCCTTACACCCTTTCATAAGTTTGTAAGGGCAATTTCACTGTCACTTACTTGGGGAAGTGACTTAGGCTCTATAAGCCTGAGCTTGGTCATCTAGGAAATGGGACCAGCCACATTATCCTTACAGAGTCGTCTGAGGGGTAAATGAGAAAACCTTTCCAGAATACATAGCATGGAGTGAGACTTCAATGGCCCTTTAAATGTTGAAACACAGCATGAGGGACTGGCTGAACCTCAGAACTAAGGCAATCACTGTGGAAAAAAAAAGTTTTTTCATTGTTTCTTTTAATGAGAACATCATCTTCTAGAGAAAGGAAGCAAATTATCTTTTTGATATGCCTTGAATTTTTGATATGCCTAGAGTCAGAAGGTTCTCTGTATTCTTGGGTATTTCAGAAGCTCCTTAGAGCTGTTTAAGATCATGCCTCTGAGTAGATCCAAAGCCAGTTTCTCATGCTGAAAAGGCAGGTATGACTGTAAGCTCACTTGGTGAGTTTAGTGATAGACTGTACCAGGGTAGAAATGTTGGTGTTTGCCTGATGGTTGCTCCTGGACTGCTCGGCATATCAATATAAGAGAACACTGGACCCATCGCACAGTCACCAGGTGAGGACTCCTCATACATGCATTATCCAGGCATATCAAACCAGAATTTCAGCCATTAGATGCCTACCTGAGAGACAGAAATCCAAGAATTGCTAGTATTTCTTTAACATGAAATTATCAATGCTTTCATTCCCTAATATCTTTTCTAAGTATATATTGAGCTTAAATCCCATACTATTCCACTGGAAGTATTTCATGAGCTCTAAAGTGGCAATAACAGAGTAAAAAAGGAAGTGAATATATGGATGATATCAAGGCTTAAATTTGTGACAAGATGATCCTTTCACATTAACTACTAAACTTGCTCTTGTTTCAAGGAGTTGAAAATTTTAAAAAATACCTCCTTAGACCCCACATCATCCATTCAGCTCAGCCACAGAATGGAAATTCATTCCCTCTCTCTCTCTCTTCCCTTTCCCCTACCCTAGTCTCTCCTCTCCTTCAAAAACAAAGTTATAAAGAGAGATTTCTACATTCCCTGTTAGCATTCTTCACTTCTCACTTCTTATTCCACTGTTATGACTTCTGTCCAGATGATTGATAGAACAGTGCTGTCATCAAGGTCAAATGTTCACTATTTGTCACTAGGTTGAGCTATTTTGTATGAATATACATATATTAACATACTGAATATTACCTTAAATTAACACATAAAATATGATTGCTTCTGAAGATTTCTTTTTCACTCAACAGCAAACTGTTTTCCAAGCTCTGAAGAATACTTTAGGACTGGACACAAACGCGAGCTGTTACATTCTGTAACTGTGCAGTCTTGAGCAAAGTTCTTAATCAATTCATTTAAAACACTTGGATTGTCTGCATCCTGAGAGTCTGTTGCTTTGGATCTGATATCATGAAGCTAACTTTAGCTTTTCTCTTCACTGCCATGACTTTGTTTGAGTATGGAGCACCAAGAGATTTTGAGGTGTACTGTACTCTCAACTGGCTTCATGTCAAAATTAGAGCGCTAACATTTAACAACTGGTATGTGCTTCCTGATGAGGTGTTTCTGGGATGTGGATGTCCTGTAACTGATGTGTGGCAAGACTTTTATATGTTTTCATACCCTACAAGTGACTGTGGAATCCATTCCCAAGTTTTAGAAGGAAAGGTTATCTTTAGAACTCTGCTAACATTTGTCTCAAGAACTTTACCAAGGCAAGGATTCATGCTTGTCTCATGTATTGTTGACCAAGGCAAACCTTCATCACAACCTGCAACTTCGTATATCCATCCAAGTCAGTCCAGATGGCTAGCTTCTCCAGTTTACAAAGAGTACTGCCTAAGCACTGCCAAGTGTTTGAAGTTTACTTCTGAAGCTTAAAATGCACCTTTTTTTCTCAAGATTTATGAAGTCAAGGAAGTACCTAACATTATATCATATGCCCCATTTTCTCTTCAATGGGAAATAGAAGTGGGCTATATAATGTGATATATGGAGCAACTACATCTGCCTGAAGACTGAAAAACAATATGCCTAAGCTATAGCTATCTTCTGAAGATGGCAAAGGTCAGAGTTCTTACTGTTACCATGTGTTTTTAAATGCTTTTGTTAGTCTGCAGTTTTAATAAAGAAGACATTGCTTTTTAAAAAATAAAATAATTGGTATGCAATAAATTCTAGCCATTCTAAATTTCTTTTTATATAACTTATTGATATTAGTGTTCCTGACATCATGAAAGCAAATTGGAGATTGATATTTATTCAGAAATGTAGTCGGTGGCCTAAAATAAAATAAATCTATCATCTCTCAGTTTTTGAAACCAGAAGTCTAAAAACAGGATTCCAGTTGGGCCATACTTCTGCCAATGCCTTAAGGGGAGAAATTTTCCTCCCCTCTTCAGCTTCTGGTGGCCCCTGCTTTCCTTGGTTTGAAACAGTATAACTTCAATATATGTTTCCATTGTCACAAGCCCTTCTCTTAGGTGTGTGTCAAATTTTTCTCTCTCTCCTCTCTCTAATAAGGATCTAAGTCATAGGATTTAGGGATCATCCTAAATCCAGGATGAGCTACTCTTGAGATTCTTAATTACATGTGCACAGGCCCTATTTCCAAATAAGGTCTCATTCACAGGTACAGAGGGTTAAATCTTGAACATGTCTTATGGTGGGACATAATTAAACCCATATAGTGATACAAGCAGGTTAAAAAAACTGAGATCTCATTTTTTGTAGACAAATATAGAATGAGATCTCATTTTTGTAGACAAATATAGAAATATATCCACACATACATAAATATTTAAATGCCTGCATAAAAAAAACCTCTGGAAGAACATAATGCAGATGAAAATATTAGTGGGACATAATTAAACCCATATAGTGATACAAGCAGGTTAAAAAAACTGAGATCTCATTTTTTGTAGACAAATATAAAATGAGATCTCATTTTTTGTAGACAAATATAGAAATACATCCACACATACATAAATATTTAAATGCCTGCATAAAAAAAACCTCTGGAAGAACATAATGCAGATGAAAATATTAGCAGGGTTTATCTTTGGGTGCTATGTTTAGGGTATTGTTATTTCCTTTTCTATGTTTCCTATTTTTACCTATAATGAAATCTATTGCTTTTGTAAATACATAAAAAAATAAAATCACCAAGAAACTTATGCATCCTCTGCCCCACTAACAGGAAAGTCACTTACTTTAGAATAGGAACAACCCTGAAGCATAGGAACGGAGGCAGGATCCCAGCAGCCCCTTCCACAGTATTATAGAACACATTTTCCCAGATTCTAAACCATGATAATTTTTTTCAATATTTTAAATTTCTGCCTAGTTAACTGAGAAAAAAGCATGAAACCTTAATTTATTTTATAATGTTGTGCCATGATGAACAGTAGAGTTGGTCTTCTCATATGAGAGGCAGGAGCAGATGCTGGTTGGTTGAATTTACTCTGGGATCCCACAGCCTGTGTTAGAATCTAAGCCTTGTGAATTGCTGGCCCTGCTTCCTCCTCATAGGTTTTGGGCAGTTTTAAATGAGTAAGTATAGGATTAGCATTTACAACAGTGTCAGCCACTGCAGAAGTTACATATTAACAATTTATATTGTTCTTTTCTTTTTTTTTTTTTTTTTGAGACAGGGTCTCAAGCTGTTACCCTGGGGGGAGTGCTGTAGCATCACAGTTCACAGCAACTTCAAACTCTTGGGCTTAAGCAATTCTCTGGCCTCAGCCTCCCAAGTAGCTGGGACTACAGGTACCCGCCACAACGCCCGGCTATTTTGTTGTTGTTGTTGCAATTGTCATTGCTGGCTGGCTCAGGCTGAGTTCGAACCTGCCAGCCTCGGTGCATGTGGCTGGTGCCCTACCCACTGAGCTACAGGCACCTCCCTATATTGTTATTTTCATATCTGAATTTATCCCTATTGTTTCCACTCACAGTTTTATTATTATCTGGACTTATATTATTTGACATGGATTGACTCATATTTATTTTGAAAAAAATCAATTTGCAAAACTGTAAATCGAAAACTGTATCTTATAGTTATTTATAAATGTACATGGTTATATTTGCAGAACAAAAATTCTGAAAACAAATATACACTCAAATATTAACAGCACTTATGCATATTAGCAAACTTTTAAGGGTTTCTAATTTTCTTTCTTATTCTGCATTTTTTTCTTTTTTTAAATAGAGATGAAGTCTTGCTATTTCGCCCAGGTTGAATTGTAGTTACTACTCTCAGACACAAAGTACATTATAGCCTCTAACTTCTAATCTCAAGGTATCCTTTCATCTCAGTCTCCCAAGTAGCTGGTATTACAGGTGCTGCACTAATTCGTATCCTGTATTTTACCTACAATTAAGTGTCTTGGTTTGGAAAAAATAATATGAATAATGAAATAGTTTCAGTGATTCAAATAAGAAAGTGCTCAGCATCAGAAAAGGAAACAACCCTAAGCCAAGGGAATTTGGTGCTAAGGTGGTTCCATGCTAATTTGTGGCTCTCTCTGCATGAGAGTCACAACTGCACAACTTCAAGGAAATTTAAAATGCCCAGGGGAAGGACAAGCTGTATCTCAAATGAACCTTACATTTGGCAGACAAAGGATGTCTTCCCACTTTAGGATTTTAGTGAAGGCCATGAGATGAAAGTAGTTTCACAACAGGCTTCTCTCTGCACTCTCCCAGATGAAGCCCCTTGAATTGACAGCAGGCTCCTCTATTTACCCACCTTCTTAGTGAAGCAGTGACTACCATGGGGGAGGAAAAGGGACGGGACTATACAAAATGACCCACAGATCACCACCACGACTTCCAGAGGGAGAGAATTCTGACATGGGAGGTGCAGGGGAAATGTTGGATGATAGTCTCATTAAGCCAAGGGACACAGAAACAATGGACATATGCAAATGAAAACAGCCATGTAATACCATTCCTTTTGAAATTAAAAATAATAAAAGGAAAGGAAAATATACACTTTTCCAGTACTTGTAATACAAAATCAGGTGAAGTTCAAAATATGATACAACCCTAAACTGACTAAGGGAGCTGGGTACTAGTCTAGATACATTAAAACTAACTCCCTGCAATCACTATCCTCTTTCATAGCCCTGATGAACTTCCATGTGTAGAGGACAGTGTGAATAAAATATAGAAAATTAGGCCCAGATAAATGGGAAAATGTTTCAGTTAAAGTACACTAATCCATTGTTTTGAGATCACTGACACCCAGCAAATGCTAAGATTTTGGACACATATGATTAAAAAACTATCTGCTGAGATTCAGTGTCTGTGGCTCAAGCAGCTAAGGTGCCAGCCACATACACCTGAGCTGGCGAGTTCAAATCCAGCCCGGACCTGCCAAACAACAATGATGGCTACAACCAAAAATAGCCAGGCATTGTGGCAGGCATCTGTAGTCCCAGCTACTTGGGAGGCAGAGGTAGGAGCATCGCTTGAGTCCAGGAGTTGGAGGTTGCTGTGAGCTGTGATGCCACAGCACTCTACCCAGGTTGCCAGCTTGAGGCACTGTCTCAAAAATAAAAACAAAAACAAACAAACAAACAAAAACACAAAAAACACTATCTGCTATAATAGGATTTGCTGTGTCTGTTAGTATTTCCTGCAGCTTAGGTTGCCAAAACTGCAAGGGGGTTTTGGCATAGGTCCAGTTACTCATTGCACAAAGATCCAATTATGGAGACAATGAAGATTGCCAAGGAAGAATGGAATTTTTTAATACCACAGTTGTCTTGTTGGGAGACCAGGAGAAGCTGCCTCAAATGTGTCTCCTTGACTAATGGAGATTCTGGAATCTTAAAGGAGCAGTCACATGTCTTGGGGAGAGTTGTGGTGGAACTAGCAAGGGGTTTCTGAGCATTGGGTACAGATTGCATTGGGGGCAGGTTACACTGGGGCCAGGTTGCAGTGGGGAAAGGTCATAGGGAATAGTGAATCTTGGTGTCAGGAAATCTGCCTCAGGGCCTTCAGAATCTCAGCTCTTTTGTCATCCAGAAAATCCACCATTTCTGGTAAACAAATCAAAAAGTCAAAGTTAGTTATGGGAGAGGATTACATATGCAAAGAAACATAATGGTATTTAAGACTTGTTCATAGAGCTGATTATACTTATAAACTGAGAAAGTGAATGAGTCCTTTTTAGAAGCTCTGAAAGGGAACATACAAGACAAGGGACGTAAATACGATAGGTCACAATTTTGAGATGTTAAAGCATACTCGTTTTTGCTTTCTCCTTCCTTCATGTTGTCAGACAATAATGCTATATTTTACCTGAGTGAAATGTAGATAGATAGGTATGTAATAAAACTTTCTAAAATGTTTCAAAAATGAAACATCCAAATTCTAGACAGTGGTTACTTCTGGGGATAAAGGAAGCTAATATAATCAGAGAAGACTTCGAAAGAGCTCCTGAAATTTCACTCTAAAATATGACTCCTTGAATTAAGAATATTTTGAATTAAAGGTCATTCAAGATCAAAAGGTACTGGAGGGGATTTTCTCCCTGTCTGCATAAACTGCACAGACCATCAAGAAATTAAAAATGACAATTGACTTCTATTCCTCTCCCTGTTATCTCAATATATTGTAGGAAGGAGGATCAAGAATGCAATCAGACCTAGCCCAAATAATTTAAATATAATAGCTGTCTCTCAGTTTAATTTAATTTGCTCAGGTTAATTTAATTTGCAAGGAGAATTATTTATGGGTCAATCTGTCTCCCTCATCCATTTACCCTCCCGAGCACTATTTGTTCCCCATAAGAAGAATTACCTGTACTCCTCACCTACCCCCACAAGAAAGGGAAGGTATAAAAATATCAAACTTCACTGGGATATTGAGTAATCATTATGTGATTCTCTCTATGTGTACGGTAAATCCTGGAACCCACCACCGTCTACAGAAGCAGACCAGGAAGAGAATCAACCATAGTCCACTTACATTTGTGAGCCTAACGAAAATTTAAAGTTGTTGTTTAGGAAACAGCAAGAAAAGTGTTAATATAGTTTTCTTTTAAACATCACTGACCTTGTTCTTCTAACCTGACACTGTAATTAACCCCCTTCTCTCACTGTTCTACCCTTGCCTTTTAATGTGCTAATCAGATTTGTGTCTTCCAGAAATGTCCTCAAGCCACACACTAAAGATGGTTCCAGTCCAAGACCTGATTCTATCGTGAACCCCTGGATCACTCTCCCTCCAGAGAAACCCTAACTGCCCCCTCCTATCATCGCCCAACTCAGCAGGAAGCAGTGAGATCAAGTCTTCCTCCATTTTCCCTAACAGCAGTTAGAGTTTCTACTTGGAGAGGGAGAGTTGATACGGGACAAGTGGCATCCCAGCCAGCTCCTGGAGCTGGGGGTCACAGACTGGCTGCCTCCGCCTTGGCAATGTTGGTGCAGTGGCAGCAAGCAGCAGAACCAGCAGGCTGGAGGGTGGGCAGGGGGGTCCCCATTTCCTAGGCCTGGGACTGAAAGAGATTGTAGCCATTAATTTGCAACCCAGACAGATGTCCCAGGCATGTTAAATGTAACATGTTATTCCAGACAGACAGATGTCCCAGGCAGGCTAAATGTAACATGTTGTTCCAGACAGACAGATGTCCCAGGCACAAATGTAACATGTGTTCCAGACAGTCAGATGTCATAGACATGCTAAATGTAACTATTGAGGGCCCCATGCAACTATATATACCCCTAGACAAAGAGCCTAGAGACAGACAGACAGAGAGGGAGAGAGAGCACTTTTCTCTCCTGACCCAAGTTTTCTCTCTGCCAAGAGCTCTGGCACTTCTGTATTCTTTTCTGTAAATAAATCCTGTCTTACCACTGATCTGTGGTCTGCAGATTCATTCTTGGAATCATCGAGACCAAGAATCTACTGAAGAGCAAAATTCTGGTATCGATTTGTGTTTTTCTCTTATGTAGGCATGTATTAGATCATCTACTGGCTTCATATTAGTGATACCAGACTTTTGCTCTTCAGTAGGTTCTTGGTCTCAGTGATTCCAAGAATAAATCTGCAGACCACAGATGAGTGGTAAGAAAGGATTTATTTACAGAAAAGAATACAGAAGTGCCAGAGTTCTTGGCAGAGAGAAAACTGGAGTCAGGAGAGAAAAGTGTTCTCTCTCCCTCTCTGTCTGACTGTCTGTAGGCTCTTTGTCTAGGGGTATATATAGTCGCATGGGGCCTTCAATAGGGGCTAAGTAGTTACATTTAGCCTGTCTGGGACATGTCTGGAACAACATGTCTGGAACATTGTGTTTGGGGCATGTCTGGCCCTTGGTAGTTACATTTCACATGTCTGGGACATCTGTCTGGGACATGTCTGGAACAATATGTCTGGGTTGCAAATGAATGGCTACAATCCCTTTTAGTCCCAGGCCTAGGAAATGGGGACCTCCTGCCCACCCTCTAGCCTGCTGGTTCTGCTGCTTGCTGCCACTGCACCAACATTGCCAAGGCGGAGGCAGCCAGTCTGTGCCCCCCAGCTCCACGAGCTGGCTGGGATACCACTTGTTCTGTATCAATACTGCAAACTAATACATCCACTTTGGGAAGAAGTATGGAGAATCCTCAAATAATTCAAATTAGACCTCCCATTTGATCTTGCAATTCCATTACTAGGCATCTACCCAGAAGAAAAAAAAGTCATTTTACCATAAGAACATTTGCACTAGATTATTTGATTTATAATCATCAAGATGTGAAAACAAACTAAATGCCCACCAACCCAGGAATGGATTAAAAAACTGTGGCATATCTATACCATGGAATACTCTTCAGCCATTAAAAAGATGGAGACTTTACGTCTTTTGCATTAACCTGGGTGGAGTTGAAAGCATTCTTCTTAGTAATGTATCACAAGAAAGGAGAAGCAAGTATCCAAAGTATTCAATAGTAATGATACAGGACAAGTGGTATCCTAGCCAGCTCGTGGATCTGGGGGGCATGGACCGGCTGCCTCCACCTTGGCAATGTTAGTGCGGTAGCAGCAAGCAGCAGAGCCAGCAGGCTGGAGGGTGGGCGGGGAGTCCCCATTTCCTAGGCCTGGGACTAAAAGGGATTGTAGCCATTCATTTGCAACCCAGACATGTCCCAGACAAGATGTCCCAGATGCCCTAAATGTAACTACCAAACCCCACTAAATGTAACTACCAAGGGCCAGACATGCCCCAGACATATTGTCCCAGACATGCCCCAGACATGATGCCTGAGACATGCTAAATGTAACTACCTAGCCCCCTAAATATAACTATTGAGGGCCCCATGCAACTAGACCCCTAGACAAAGACCCTACAGACGGACACACAGAGAGGGAGAGAGAGCACTTTTCTCTCCTAACTCGAGTTTTCTCTCTCTTCCAGGAGCGGTGGCACCTCTGTATTCTTCTCTGTAAATAAATCCTGTCTTACAACTGATCTGTGGTCCATGGATTCATTCTTCGAATCACTGAGACCAAGAATCTACTGAAGAGCAAAATTCCAGTATCATATTTGGGGGCTCGAGTCCGGGATTGAAGATCTGTGGTAAGCAATGGGACCACTTACTTCTATCCTGCTTTTCTCTCTAGTTATAATAATGGAGACTATTAATTTTGATATCCATCAGCTGGTAAATAGTGTGGCTGCTGACCTCCAGGTCACAGGCAAGAGGCTGTTGGGGAATGAACTTTCTGTATTTACGCCTTTTCTCTGGTGAGAGCCAAGCAAAGAGGTAGCACCCAGAGGCCCTGGGGTCCCCAGCAATGGTTCTGACCCCAGGACATGAGAGGGCCTTCTGAAAATCCTACTTTCTCAGATTTTACAATCTTGTCTTCTCTTCCATGGTCCCAAACTTTTCTCTTCTGATCTCTATAATCTCTACAGACCACTTCTGCTTCTCTCTCTCTCTCCTAGTTTGCATGCTTTGTCTGAATGTTGGTAAAGGATTGCTTTATGTACTAGTTAAGTTTGTATGGGCTCATTCTGGTATTTTTCAGATGTTTTAAGTGTGCCTCAGATGTTGTAGGTGTGTTGTAAGGTTCTTTTTATTGTCTTTCATTGCAAAATTAAATTCAATTGGGATTTTCATATGTCTGAGAACAAATGGCTAAACAATGTTAACTGCAAGTCAGCTCCAAACAAAGGGCAAAAAGGAATCCCTTACACGGCTTCTCTGGGCAACTAGAGGCCTGTAAAGGGAAGCTACTTCCCAAAGCAAGAATGGCCCTAAACCCTCAGCTACAGTTCAGTCTTTTAACGATAAAGAAAGGCAATGAAAATGACCCTGGGTATTTGATTTCTTCAGGTTTATTGGTGTGTGTAAATGGGAACGTTTAAAATACTCCCAGGTTTCTTTCCGACTTCAATTAATTGTAATTAATTGTGATCCAAAAGTTTCAAAGTGTCTCTCAATTCTGATTTGTCACTAAATAATTATCGTTGCCTGGCTAACTTTTGGGAAAGAAAAAGGAGGTTGGAAAACAAGCATTTAAGACCTGCTGTTTTCCTTTGTTGCTGGAAATTTAAAATAAGCTTGTAAAGATTATATAGAATTAAATGTGCAAGCACCACACAGCCATTTTCTCCAGAATGGGGCTCATCCCCACTTTGATTGATACTCGTGCAGCTAGGCAGGAAAGGGACAGAAAGGTGCAGAATATGCATCAGGTGAGACCAGGCTCCCTGATACCTGATTTCTTGGGCTATGCTGCCAGCATGATATAAGCACAGGAGAGCCAGCGGGTACTAAGCGCCACACTGGTAAGAGTGGCTAATTCCAGACAAGCGCAGGCGCTGAGGAGGCCACTCTCCTCAGGGCTTCCTTTTGTTTGGCAGAAGCCTTCTTGGATTGGTCAGAGGACACTTTGACAACCAAGAAATACGGGGTGGGATTGATTAAGATGCTGAACATTTGTTCTTTCTCACAGATGGGTAACGTTCTCTTGACAACAGAACAGTCATCAGGTGGGACCAGGCTCCCGGATACCTGATTTTTCGTCCCGTGCTGCCGGAACACTCCGCTGGGCTGTATTCTGAAGCAATGGGACGTGTTTGATCCCCAGATGCTGAAAAAAGAATGTATAGTTTTCTTCTGCACCCAGGCCTGGCCTCAGTATCAACTCTCCACTGGTGAACAATGGCCTCCAGAGGGTACTCTTAATTATGACATAATTTTTCAGTTAGATACTTTTTGTAAACAAGAAGAAAAGTGGTCTAAAGTGCCATATGTACAAGCTTTCTTTTTCCTCAGGGACAACCCCCAACTGTGTAAAACCTGTCAGATAGATTCAGCTCTCCTGGCTGTAGTAACTTCCCCAAATGTTCAGGGATTCCCAAGGGAGATGCTGTCACAACCTAGTTCAAGCCCAATATTTACTTCTCCTGCACCTTCCTCTGTGCATTCAGAAAACCCCAGGAGGGAGGCTGTATCAAGAGTTTTTTCTGGTTCTACTGGGACCCCCAGAAGGCAACCATATCCTTCTTTGTGTCCCTTGGTTGAGACTGTGGGTGGTGAAAGAGGAAGTGTGCGAGTATACACTCTATTTTCTCTGGCAGATTTGAAGCAAATTAAGGTTGATTTGGGAAAATCTTCTGATGACCCCGATAAGTATGTAGATGTTCTCCAAGGATTAGGACAAAGCTTTGCCCTATTTTGGAAAGATGTAATGTTACTACTATATCAAAATTTAAATTTTAATGAAATAAATGAAGTCTTAGATGAAGCTAGAAAGTGGAGTGATTGTGGTTCATATCCAATACTGATGGCAGTGTGTCTCCTGAGGAAAGGGAGAGATACCCCACGGGAAGAAAGGCAGTTCCCTTTGAGGATCCCGAATAGGACCCTGAGAAACAAGGTGACTGGTAGCATAAACATTTTCTAACATGTGTCCTGGAAGGTTTACATCCATCCAAGAAAAAGCCTATGAATTATTCTAAGTTATCTACTATTAACCAGGAGCAAAATAAGAGTCCCACAGCCTTTCTTGAGCTGCTTAGGCAGGTGATGAGAAAACACACTCAGTTAACACCGACTCCTTGGAGAACAAAGTGTGTTGTAGGCCTTGTGTGGTGGCTTATTCCCACCTGTAATCCTAGCACTTTGGGAGGGTAAGAGGGGAGGATCCCTTGAGGCCAGGAGTTCAGACTAGTCTAGGTAACATAAGTAAACTCTGCTTCTACAGAAAATTTAAAAATTATACACGTGTAGTGACACACACCTGTAGTCCTAGCTCCTGGGGGGAGGGGGCTGAGGCAGAAGGATCACTTAGCCCTGGAGTTTGAGGTTACAGAGAGCTATGATCTCACCACTGCCCTCTATCTATTTAGCTTGGGTGACAGAGTGAGATGCTGTCTCCAAAAAATAGTAAAAATAAAAATTTGTTGTAGGCTCGGGGCCTGTGGCTCAAGCGGCTAAGGTGCCAGCCACATACACCTGAGCTGGCCAGTTTGAATCCAGCCTGGGCTCGTCAAACAACAATGAGTGCTGCAACCAAAAAATGGCCGGGCATTGTGGTGGGCACCAGTAGTCCCAGCTACTTGGGAGGCAGAGGAGGAGACTCGCTTGAGCCCAGGAGTTGGAGGTTGTTGTGAGCTATGATGCCCCATCACTCTACCCAGGTTGACAGCTTAAGGCTCTGTCTCAAAAAAAAAAAATGTGTTGTAGAGTAGAGCCTTTGAGGTTCAAAAAATTGTCTAAAAGTAGAAAAGCTACTTTGATCTCCTTGTTGGAGAAGAGGTTTAGCAGGTAGAATTTCATGCTATCAGCAGCTACATGGTTTTCACTTAGGTCTTTATAAAAGTTTTGAGATACACAAAAATCAAGAAATGTAAAATCCATGTGGATAGACACAAATGAAGCCCTCCCAGCAATACCGATAAGCTGAGCAAGTTGAAATATGCACAGGTAACTAGGAAAGGACACTGTTGTCTGTTTCTTGGAAGTGAAATAATGGACCATAACACACATTTTGTCTCAGCACTTTTGTAGTGGCCCATGTATTAGCCTTTGAGGCCCATCTTAGTGATGTCTTCTTTTGATGAAAATAATGACTTGTTCAACTCGAGGAAGGAGCTTGGTCTTTAGTATGCATTTGCAACAAATATGCCTAAATGTTCTCGCTGTATAAATATTATTCAGCAATTCCTAAGTTCCTCTCAGCTGAATACATAAATGTACAGTTGGTTAGAATGTGTTCTCAGAAATTTGGACAGTAATATAGATTCTTCCCTGGTAACCATATTTTTCATCGATTCTATAATTTTTTTAATGCCAGAAATTTTTCAAATGTTAGTTTAAAATATCAGCTAAGAGAATTTAATATTTTCTTTTTTTAAGTTGTTTTAAGTAATGGTATCTCTCTCTGTTGCTCAGACTGGAATGTAGTGGTATAATCATAGCTCACTGCAGGCTTGAACTCCTGGGCTCAAGTGGTCCCCCTGCTTCAGCTTCCCAAGTAACTAGGACTACAGGCACACATCCAGTGAAATTTTTCATTATTTTAGAGACTGAGGTCTTACTCTGTGGCCCAGGCTGATCTTTAACTCCTGGCCTCAAGTGATCCTTGTACCTCAGGTTCCTGAGGTGAGCCACTGTACCCAGTGAAAGGTTCCAGACCCAAAGATAAAAATCATTCTCAGACATGAGATGAAAGGAAGACAGAGATCCCATTTTGTGCAATTAAAGTGGCTTTTATTCTACCTGGAGTGCAGGTGGGGGTGAGATTCTTGAGTAGGGAGAAATCCACACGTGGGCTATGGCAGACAGGGATTTAAAAGGTTAGGGCAGCCAGGATTGGTGGCATTCCTATTTCCTGGGAGGGACATGAGTCTGATCCTTCCTGGGTGGGGCAAGTTTATTTGGGCAGGTGCCCCTAATACTAGCATACCAGCCTCTTTAGTTTATTATAAGGAGGCAGGGCGATGGGCATGGTGTCTCTTTGACTGCTTCTTGTGGGGGAAGGGGCTTCATGGGCTGCCTATAAAAAGAATGGGAGGGGGAGAGGAATGGGGAGGGGAGTGGTGTTTACAGGAATTCTTTGGTTTTTTTTCAGTCTGAAGTGGTTGGTATCCAGTAGGGCGAGAATATGAGCAGTTTTTAGGTGACTGTCTGCTCAATAAATCCAGAGATGAAGCAAAGAATTGTTGATCTGTAACTGAGAATGAGAAGGATTATAATCAGTGAATTTATCATCAGTTGAGGTCGATGGGTAGGGGAGTAAGGCCACAATTGACAGGAGGGGTTGTCAGAAGGAAAAGAAAAAAGAAAATAGAATTTCTTCAGGGAGAAAGTCTTGGAAGTTGCCTTATAGCCACAAATTTTTAGAGGCTTCAAGAAGGTTGTTCCAACCTTTGACGTGTGAGTATAGCCAGGCATTCTGGGAAAAGTTATGGAGAAAAGGAAAATTTCCGTGAGGAATGTTACACATTTATTAGGAAGTGGATTCTTCAGATATTTTGGTGAGTTTAAGGTGGCAGGGGACAGTACTTGCAACTTTCAGTGAGAGTTCTTCAGTGTTGGAAGTTTTTCTGCAGAACATAGTTTTATTCAGGATTGGTGAATCCAAAGTGGGGGGTTCCACAAGGCAAACTGCTGTGGGGGTGCTGTAAAGAACAATGTGAGGGGCTGTCCAGTGAGGATATAAAGTCTTGGTGGGCAAGGGAGATTTGAGGAGAATTTGTTGCCCTGCCAATTGGTCTGTGACTTTCTCTGCTGAGGGTTGGGGTAAAAGCTGATTGATGTTTTTCTGAGTTAGTGTGTAGTTTCCTGGAGGATTGGAAAATAGTCTTCTATGATAGAGTATGGGGGAGGGCCAGGGTCTAGAATAATATTTCTGCCATACATTATTTCTAAAAGGCTATAAAAGAGGGGTTTGCGAGGGGTGGAGCAAATGCAGAGTAAGGCAATGGGGAGGAGCTTAAACCAATCTTGTTTGTGTTGGAGTACTAATTTTGTGAGATGTTGTTTAAGGATGCTACTCATCTTATCTCATTTTCCTGATGATTGGGGTCTATAAGGGAAGTGTAGACGCCACTGAATTCCTATGGCTTGTGAGATTTGGGAGGTGATTTGGCTAATGAAAGCTGGGCTGTCGTCACTCTGAATAGAGCTGGGGAGACCAAATCTAGGAATAATGTGGTGACCTTTACAGTGAATAATGGCAATTTTCTTTAGAAGTGTAGCTCCAGTTAGGAGGTCTTTAATGTGTGTAGCACTGATAATAGAGGGACATGGTATGGTAATGAATCCCCTTTCTTGCCATATGGCTGCATGATGGAGTTGTGAGGCTTTAGTGAGTGCTAAGAGTTCTGCTTATCATGAGGAAATGCCCAGGGGCAGAGTAACAGAGGTGATAATGTGAGAAGAAGAAAAAATAGCAAAACCTGCCTTGGCAATGGAGTGATTAGTGGGATTAAAAGAACTGCCATCAATAAACCAGGTGTCTTCAGGATTAGGTAAGGGAAAAAGAGAATATTTGGAAGAGTGTGTAGTGTTACAATAGGATCTACAGGGAGGTCAGATTGAGAGAATGGAGGGGTTGTTGGGGAGGGGTTGGAGAGGAGCAGGATGGGTAGTGAGAAGTAGAGACCAGTGGCAATCACCAAGGTTGCTTGCAATTTTGAGAGAATATCTCTACCTAGTAGGAAAACACTACATGAAGGAATAATAAGGAACGAGTGCAAGAAAAAGTGTCCAGAGCAGCGCCTGTAGCTCAGTGAGTAGGGTACCAGTCCCATATCCTGAGGGGAGTGGGTTCAAACTTGACCCCCGGCAAAGCTGCAACAACCAAAAAAAAAAAAAAAGCCAAGCGTTGTGGTGGGCACCTGTAGTCCCAGCTACTCAGGAGGCTGAGGCAAGAGAATCCCCTAAGCCCAGGAGTTGGAGGTTGCTGTGAACTATGTGATGCCTCTGCACTTTACCAAGGGTGATAGAGTGAGACTCTGTCTCTACAAAAAATAAATAAATAAATAAATAAATAAAGATAACACGAAAAGTCTCTACCAAAAAAAAAAAAAGAGAGAAAGAAAGAAAGAAAGAAAGAAAGAAAGAAAGAAAGAAAAAAGAAAGAAAGAAAGAAAGAAAGAGTTCAGAAAGTGTGCACCTTAAAGGTGGAGTAACATAGGGGTGGATTACATTACTATCAATACCCATCACTGAAATCTCTGTTTTAAAGGACGTATATAAGATGGCAGCATGGAAAAGGTTGCTCCCATTGCTATTAAAAAAGAAATTGTCTTACCTTACACTAGCAAAATCCTCTGGAGTTTAGATTTTGTAATTATCCAGGGGCACTCTGATCCTCAGGGAACCATGCATCTTCAACATCTAGGCCCAGAAGGTCAGGAAATTCAGGCACAGCCGCAAGACAGATCCCCAGGAGAACCTGGGCAGAATACTGCCCCATTCTACGAGTAACAGTAAACCAAATTCTCAGAAGAACTTGGGCAGTTAAACTTCCAGTGAGGCTTCCTATATGCTGGACACTGTGGGGAGGGTTTGGCTTTGGGCATAGTTTTGCCCAGTGACCTAGCCTGCCACATTTAAAACACAGTCCTGAGGGAAATCTCATTTTTAGAGTACCCTGGGGAATTCTGAGAAACTGCCAGGTTTTGGCTAATGGCAGAAGCCAATAACTCGAATTTTGAGAGCTGCTGCCTTTTAAAAGTGTCCTCGCAATTATTAAAAAGTTTAAAAGCCAGATTAATAAGATCTCCCTGAGAGGTTTGAGGGTTGCGGGGGGATTTTTTGAGTTTTTTCCGGATGTCAGGTGCATACTGAAAGATAAAATGCATGTTAACAATGAGTCTGCCTTCGTAGCTCTCCGGGGATAGGGTAGTATATCCCCAGAGAGCTTCGTTAAGATGAGTTAAAAACTGGACAGTATTTTCATCCTGTTTTTGGTTAATTACTCCTAACTTATCATAATTGATAGCCTTATGGGGTGCTTTTTCAAGTCCCTCTAAGAGACACTGGACCACGTGGTTACGGAGGCAGATCTTAGCAGCATCAGTTTGGTAATTCCAATTGGGGTTCTTCTGGGGAACAGCCCTAGTGCCTTCTGGCAGACTTTGATCTACGTAGGTCTTCAGCATAAATTTGGGCTTGAATCTAGACTTTCTCTCTTTCCTCCAAAGTTAGAGTGGAGGTCAGGATGACATATAAATCATGCCAGGTTAAATCATGTGATTGAGTTAGATATCTAAATTCTTGAGAGTATTTTGTGGGATCTGTAGAGAATGAACCTAATTTTTGACTTATGTGAGAGAGGTCTGAGAGAGAGAATGAGACATGAATCCTCAGAATGCCTTCCATTCCCACACCCTCTTGGAAGGGGTATAGAGGTTGTGGTATTTTGGAAGTGGGAGATGCAAAGATGTGGCCAGAGTTTGTATGGGGTGGGGAAACTGGGTTTGGCACAGTTTTTCTGGCCCAGTTTCGCCACCTTTTTTCTCTTACTGAGCTTTGAGGAATTGGAGAAGCCGGGGAGGGATGGAAGTTGGAAAGGAGGGAAGAGAGGTGAAAGTTTGCCTGTAGGGAGAAAGTCAAGGTGGGTGGTTATCTGCCAGATCAAAAAAAGACAATAGAGAGTCTGATGAGTCTGAAAAATTCAGAAGTATTCGTGCAAGGGGAATTTGAGAGGGTTCACAGGACAAACCCAGAGAAGGAATATTTCAGAGTGTGAGAAATGCATGAATGTAAGGAATCTCTGACCATTTGGCTAATTTGTGACAGTAATTTTTGTTATCAGTGAGAACTGAGATATCAGAAGTGCCATGTTTAGGCCAGTGTGAACCATTGCCAAGTTTGTATGTAGGCCAAGCAGTATTACATAGAAAAATGAGGCATTTAGATTTGAGGTCAGGGTAAAGACGTAGAGGTTTGAGGTTAGTTAGAAGACAGCTTAGAGATAAAAAGAGTGAATCCATGACTGAGTGGTGCCTGTAGTAAAAACTGGAGGAAGAAAGTAAATGAGATTAAAGCTATGGCTCAGTGGGTAGGGCGCCAGCCCCATATACCCAGGGTGGCAGGTTCAAACCCAGCCCCGGCCAAACTGCAACAACCAAAAAAAAAAGAAGCCAGGCATTGTGGTGGGCACCTGTAGTTCCAGCAACTTGGGAGGCTAAGGCAAGAGAATCAATCCCCTAAGCCCAGGAGTTGGAGGTTGCTGTGAACTGTATGATACCTCTGCACTCTACCAAGGGTGATAGAGTGAGACTCTGTCTCTACAAAAATAAATAAATAAAGCTAACACAAAGAGGCTGTGAGTAGAAAATAAAGGGAATTTTCGAAGGAAAAAAAAATGAGAATAAAAGGACCAAGACTGCAACCAGAGAGAGCACCCTTTGAGTATGGTTGTCAGCCAAATCTAGACCTCCAGGAAGATTCTACATGAGTGAACCCGGTTCACTAAATAGAATGACCAGAAACAATCTAGACCCACAGTATGGCTGGAGAGGCTGGCGTCTGGAGATTACCTGGATTCTCCACTTAAAACTTCAGTCAAAAGAGAGCTTAGCCTCTGTACATGACATTAACCAGCCGGAGGGACCTGGGCCACAGTAGGGCACCAGGGAATAAGACAGGGGGAGGGGAATTCAGACTCTGGGTATGTGTAAAAGGGGTCAAGAGATCGTATAAAAGTACGCAAGAGCAAGAAAAGACAGTGAGGGAGAGAAGGAGGTGTAGTAGGAACGGGAAGAGGAAAGAAGTGAAGAAAAGGTTTTTAGATAAGAGCTCACCTTAGTATGAAGTGGATGAATGGTAGGTAAGGTTAGAGAGTGCACCAGTTCTCTTTGTTTCTCGGGAATAAGGATCCATTTGGTTAGGTTTGATGAGGTGTATTTTCAGTCCTGCAAAGGGGCTTTTCCAAGGGAGTCACAGGCACCATATTGAGAAAGGATACCCAAGAAGGACGAGGTCTAGGAGAACAGATCTTCTCAGGGAAACCTCAAGGATGCACCTGCAGGGTCCTCTCTATGGTGACTCAGCTCTTGGGAATTTGTAGGCTTAACTTTCTGGAACCTGGAAATTTCCAAGTTCTGTGAAATCCTGTAGTTCTGCAGGGGCTGGACTAGTATCTCCCACTTGATTCAAACTGGCCAATGAGAAGGGTAGCTGTAGTGTGGAACGTTTTGACTGTCAATAAAAAGGAAAAGACCAAGCCAGTCGGGGAGTGCAGCCATTTGGAAATCTATGCCGTAAACTCCTGGTCGATGAATAAAGCCCTTCCTCTTATAAACATGGTGTTTGGGTACTCTTTCTCTCCAATGGGCCTCTATTCCTGAAACAATATGAACAGTTCCAGACTCAAAGATAAAAATCATTCTGAGATGCCAGACAAAGGAAGTTTCTTTCCTTTTGCAGCTTTTGGTCAGAGTTGGGTTTGCCACTTTCTGTATATGGGGCCGGCGCCCTACTCTTTGAGCCACAGGTGCCGCCAAGTTAAAGTGGCTTTTATTCCACCTAGAGTGCAGGCTGGGTGAGATTCCTGAGTAGGGAGAAATCTACATGTGGGCTATGGCAGACAGGGACTTAAAGGGTTAGGGCAACCAGGATTGGTGGCATTCCTATTTCCTGGGAAGGACATGAGTCTGACCCTTCCTGGGAGGGCCATGAAACTGACCCTGCATGGGCAGGACAAGTATATTTGGGCAGGTACACCTGATTCTATCACCCAACAGTATTTTAAAAAATGACAATTACCACAGAGTTTTCCCTGTTATAATAATATTCAATTGTGTTCCTCCAATCAGACATTCTTAAATAGCATAATGATGATTTTCCCATAATACCTGCAATTTATACTCATAGGCTCCTATCATCCTCCCTCCTTGTCCTGTTCCCAGGCAATCCCTGATCTATGCTTACTATAGCTTATTTTTTTTAATTTTTAGAATTTTATTTAAATGAAAACATGAAGGCTGTATTTTTTATTGGTCTTGCTTCTTTCATTCAGCCTATTTAATTTTATTCATACTTTTGTATAGTTATTGGAATAACTATGTTCCCAGCACCATGTGTTTTCTTTACTTTCAACAATTTATTCATATTGTTACATGTATCAAATTTTCATTTTTTAAGACAAGGTCTCACTCTGTTGCTCAGACTAGAGTACAGTGGCATCATCATAGCTCACTGCAACTTTAAACTCCTGGGCTCAAGTGATCCTCTCACCTTCACCTTCTACATTGCTAGGACTACGAGTGTGAGCCATTATACCTGGCCAAAATTGTATTCTTTTTATAGCTGAATAGTATTCTACTATATGGGTATACTACAATTTGTTTTATCCATTCAATTTTGGAGGGACATTTGGCTGGTTTCTGATTTTTGTCTGTTTTAAATAAAACTTCTATGATAAAGCTTATTTGTGTATGAGTCTGTCTTTTTTTTTTTTTTTTTTTTTTGCAGTTTTTGGCCGGGGCTGGGTTTGAACCTGCCACCTCCGGCATATGGGGCCAGCACCCTACTCCTTTGAGCC
>NW_003852643.1:1071346-1109496 GCF_000181295.1 Otolemur garnettii | reverse complement strand
GCACTCTACCCAGGGGCTCAGCTTGAGGCTCTGTCTCAAAAAAAATAAAAAGAAACTCTATATCCATCAGACTACAATTCCTCCTTTCTCCCTTTTCCTACTCCCCTGGCAATCACCATTCTACTTTCTGTTTCTAGGAGTTTAACTAGTTTAGATAGTTCATATTGTGGCAGAAAACCTACGCAGACAAAAGACTCCAGGCACCAGTTGATTAGAGGAAGCAGCTTTATTTCTCTGGCTGGGGGGTACTGAGAAGACTAGTATCTCAAAAACCGAGCTCCCCCCTCCCCGCCACAATCTGAATATTCTGCTTCTATTTTGTCCACTTTTCAGGGCTAGAGTGCACGCAAGGGTCATAAAACTGTGAGAGGGATGACATAATCCAAAGGTCCCAGGGGTCAGGGGGAAGTCCAGATTCACCCCCACCCTGACCTCAAAGGCAACAGAAACCTAGGGAAGTTACAAGGCTACAGTCTAGGCCCTGCGCATCTCAAGAGAGGAGCATACAGGTAGCAGAGACATCTTCGGCCTGGCTAATGCCTGCACAGGGTGGCTAGGACAGATGTTTAGCTCTGCTTTTTACTTTCATGCCTCAATATATGTAGACTAATACGGTGTTTGTCTTTTTATGGCAGGCTTATTTCACTTAGCATGCTATCTTCAAGGTTTATCCATATTAATAATATATGACAGGTTTTTTTTTTTCTTTTGGGAACTTAACTGTATGTTTGTGCCACATTTTCTTTACTTTTGCATCCACTGATAGACATTTAGGTTGCTTCCACCTCTTGGCTATTGTGAAGAATGCTGTAATGACCATGGACATTCAAATATCTCTTTGAGACCCTGTTTTCAATTGTTTTGGCGATATACACAGAAGTGAGATTGATGGATCATGTGATGATTCTATTTTTAAGTTTTTAAGAACTGCCATACTATTTTACGTATTGGCTGTACCAGTTTATATTCCCTTCAACTGTGCAAAAGGGTTTCAATTTCTTCACATCTTTGCCAACACTTGTTATTTCCTGTTTTGTTTTTTATAGTGGCTACCCTTATAGGTGAGAAGCAGTAGCTCATTGTGTTTTTGATTTAAATTTTCCTGATGATTTGTAATGTTGAGCATATTTTCATATGCTTGTTGGCCATTTGTGTATTTTCTTAGAAATATCAAGTCCCTTGACCGTTTTTTTTTTTTTTTTTTTTTTTACTGGATTATTTGTTTTTCTTTTTTTGAGGTACAGGAGCTCTTCATGTATTCTGGATATTAACCCCTTATCAGACATATATTTGCAAATATTTATGTCATTCTGTAGATTGCCTTTTCACTCTGTTGATGATTTCTTTTGCTATACAAAAGTTTTATATTTTCTTTTATGAGTATTATAGTTTTAGGTCTGACTTGTAGGTCTTTAATCTATTTTGAGTTAATTTTTGTATATGGTATAAAGTAAGGGTCCAGCTTAATTCTTGTATGTGAATAACCTATTTTCCCAGCATCATTTCTTGAACAGATGATTCTTTGTTCCCCTTGTGATTCTTGGCACCCTTGTTGTTGAAGATCATTTGATCATACATCTGAGAGTTTATTTCTGGGCTTTTTATTCTGGTCCACTGTTCTATGCAGTTGTCCCTTAGTATCCACGGCAGATTGGTTTTAGGACCCCATCCAAATATCAAAATCTGCACATGCTCGAATCCCTTATGTAAAATGGTGCAGTGTTTCCATTCCACCTACACACTTCCTCCCACATAGTTTAAATCATCTCTAGATTATTTATAATAACTAATGCGATGTAAATGTTATCTGTTATGCTGTATTTTTCTTGTATTTATCTGAAATCTAGATATGCTGTATTTTTAAATTTGTATTAATTTGTTGTAGGGAGTATAATGCCTCCAGCTTTGTTTTTCTTTTTATTTTTCTTTCTTTCTTTCTTTTTTTTTTTTTTTAGAGACAAACTTTCACTTTATCACCCTCGTTAGAGTACCATAGCGTCACAGCTCACAGCGACCTCCAGCTTTTGGGCTTAGGCAATTCTCTTGCCTCAGCCTCCCGAGAAGCTGGAACTACAGGCGCCCACCACAATGCCCAGCTATTTTTTTGTTGTTGTTGCAGTTTGGCTGGGGCCAGGTTCAAACCCTCCACCCTCGGTTTATGGGGCCGGTGCCCTACACACTGAGCCACAGGCGCCACCCAGCTTTGTTTTTCTTTTATAAGATTGTTATTACTCTTTGAGATCCTTTGAGTTTCCATGTGAATTTTAGGATATTTTTTTCCATTTCTGCAAAAAATGCCATTTGCATTTTGGTAGGGATTGCATTAATGTCCAGATTACTTTTGGTAACATGAACATTTCCACAATACTACACCTTCTAGTCCATGAATGAGACACTTTTTCACATTTATTAGTATCTTCTTTAATTTCTTTCAGTAATGTTGTGTAGTTTCTGTGTACAGGTCTTTTGCCTCCTTAGTTAAGTTTATTCCTAAGTTTTTTATTCTTTTTAATGCTATTACAGATGAGATAATTTTCTTAATTTCTTTTTTAATTGTTCATTTTTAGTATATAAGAACGTAGCTGAATCTTCTTGTTGATTTTGTATCCTGAAACTTTGTTGAATTTATTTATTAGGTTCTAACAGATTTGTGTGTGTGCATGCATGTGCATGTGCACAATTTGTACAGATTTCTACATATTATGTCTTCTGTGAACAAGGGTAATCTACTACTTCCTTTCCAGTTTGGATGTCTTTTATTTCTTTTATTTCCTAATTACTTGGGCTATGACTTCCAGTACTATGTTGAATAGAAGTGACAAGAGAAGACATCCTTATCTTGCTCCTGATCTTAGAAAGCTCTTACTTATTCACATTGAGAATGATGTGAGTTGGAGGGTTTTCATACATAGTCTTATTATTTTGAGGTAATTTCCTCTTAATCCTAGATTTTTTTTTGAAAATGGGTATTTAATATCACCACAAAATACCTTATAAGAATGAAATATAGTAGTTTAAAACATGAAAATATAGTGCCTGATTTAAAACAGTGCTAATTCCCCTGACTCCTTCAGTTCTACCCACTTTCTAGTAGAACCATGTTTTCTCAATATTTAAAATTTATGTACACTCTGTCAACTTTCTGCTGAAATTTTGTTCAGTTGCATATATACATGATATATATGTATGTATAAAAATACACACACACAATGTAGAAAATGTGTCTAATACAAAATATATAGATCTACCTGTGCATCATATACTATATATCCCATATAATTATATGATATAGAATATGTCATTAAATATATATACACGTGTAAAAAATAGTCATCCAAATAAAACTTTCTTGATAAGTATATAATTTGAAAGCTATCACTGCTTAAGATATTTC
Source organism: Otolemur garnettii (assembly GCF_000181295.1). Lineage (NCBI taxonomy): Eukaryota > Metazoa > Chordata > Mammalia > Primates > Galagidae > Otolemur > Otolemur garnettii. The sequence continues at coordinate 1,106,102 of NW_003852643.1, read as the reverse complement.
TGCTTATTTTAAAAGCAAGCTATTTGCTTTTATTCTAACTTAACATAATGTTATTGCTTAAGAAGAAAATACCAATTTTTGTAAAAATAGCTCCAAAATACATAATAGCTCAAGACACAATTACAAGAGGGACTTTACCTAATAGCTTCAATCAGTGTAACCTAATTCTTTGTACCCTTGATGAATCCCAAATATTAATCGTAGCTTTTTGAATGTTTTTATCATGAAATGTTGTTGAATTTCTTCATACATTTTTTTCTGTATCAATTGAGATGATAAGGTATGTTTTGTTCTTTATTCCATTGATGTGGTATATTACATTTATTTTAATATATGGAACCATCTTTACATTCCAGGAATAAATCCCACTTAGTTATGATATGTAATCCTTTTAATTTATTGTTAAATTCAGTTTCTTAGTAGTTAGTGAGGATTTTTTACCAATATTCATCAAAATTATTTGTGGTTTTCTTCTCTTGTGCTGTCTTTGATTTTGGTATCAAGCTAATGCTGGCCTCATAAAATTAATTTGAAAGTGTTCTTTTGTCTTCAATTTTTAAAAGACTTTGACAAGGATAGTGTTAATTCTTTTTCATATGGCTTCACTGATAGAATTATCCAGTGAAGCCATCTGGTTGTAGGCTTTTCTTTGTTGGGAAGTTTTTTATTATCAATTCAGTCTTCTTAATAGATATAGATTTTTTTAGTATATTTTCTTCATGTTATTGCCTTAATAATTAGGTTGTATGTTTCTAGAAATTTATCCATTTCTTCTATGTTATCTAATTCGTTATTGTATAATTGTTTATAGTAGTTTCTCATGAAAGTGTCTTATGAATATTTTGGTTTCTATGGCATCTGTCATGTCACTTTCATTTTTAAATTTTTACTTGAGTCTTTTCTTAGTCTAGCTAATGATTTGTACACTTTGTTGGTCTTTTAAAAAACAATTGTAGGCTTGGCACCTGTAGCTCAACAGCTAGGGCTTCAGCCACGTATACCAGAGCTGGCAGGTTCAAACCCAGCCCTGGGCTGCCAAACAACAATGATAACTACAACTAAAATTAAAAAATAGCTAGGTGTTGTGACAGGCACCTGTAGTCCTAGCTACTTGGTAGGCTGAGGCAAGAGAATTGCTTAAGCCCAAGAGTTGGAGGTTGCTGTGAGCTGTGACACTGTAGCACTCTACCAAAGGTGGCATAGTGAGACTCTGTCTCAAAAAAAAAAAAAAGTATAAATGTCATGACATCTGTACTCGCTTAAAAAAAAGTAAAAAACAATTGTAACTTTCATTAATTTTTCTATGGTATTCTCCCTTTATTTTATTTCTGCTCTACTTTATTATTTTCTGTTCCTGCTAACTTTGGGTTTACAGTTAATCTCTGAACAACAGAAGTTTGAACTGTGTGAGTCCAGTTATGTGTGTATTTTCTTCTGGCTCTTTGACTTTTTTTGTTTGAGAAAAATGTTGAGAATCTTATTTATCATATTTTTTATTTCAAAATATTTGTGTTACAAATGTTTTTGTTACATGGATCCCTTTATAATGCTTGAGTCATGGCTATTATATATAAGTGTGCCCATCATCCAAATAGTGTTAATTGCACCCATTAGGTAGTTGTTTGCCCCTCCCGTTCTCATCCATCCTCTGCTCGATTTCCAGTGAGTTATGCTTTCCTCTTTTCATTAAATCTGAAAGTTACTTTAGGCAGTATGGACATTTTAGCAATACTGCTTCTACCACTCCATGAGTGTGGTGTGTTTTTCTCTATGTATCATCTGCAATTTCTTTTTTAAGTGTTTCATAATTCTCCTTGTAGATACCTTTGACCTCCTTAGTTAAGTATATTCCTAAGTATACTATTTTCCTTTCTTTTCTTTTCTTTTTTTTTTTTTTTTGAGACAAAGCCTCAAGCTGTTGCCCTGGGTGGAGTGCTGTGGCATCACAGCTCACAGCAACCTCCAACTCCTGGGCTCAAATGATTTTCCTGCCTCTACTTCCCAAGTAGCTGGGACTACAGGTGCCTGCCACAGTGCCTGGCTATTTTTTGGTTGGGGCTATCACTGTTGGTTGGCAGGCCCGGGCTGGGTTTGAACCTGTCAGCTCAGGAGTATGTGGCTGGTGCCTTAGCTGCTTGAGCCACAGGCACCAAGCCAGTATACTATTTTCTTTGTAGCTATTGTGAATGGTATTGAATATTTTATTTAACTCTCAGCTTGACTGTTATTGTTATATAGAAATGCTACTGATTCGTGCACATTGATTTTGTATCCTGAGACTTTGCTGAATTTACTTATCAGTTCCAGGAGTCTCTTGATGGAGTCTTTGGTATTTTCTAGATAAAAGATCAAATCATCAGTAAAAAGTGATATGATCCCAATTTGGATACCCTTTATTTCTTTCTCTTGCCTTATTTCTCTAGCTAGGACTTCCAGTACCATGTTGAATAGAGGTGGTGACAATAGGTACCCTTGTCTTGTTTGTGTTCCTGGGGAGAATGATTTCAACATTTTACCATTCAATATGATGTTGGCTGTGGGTTGTCATATATGGCTTTTATAATTTTTAGATATGTACTTTCTATGCTTATTTTGTTGAGAGTTTTTTTATCATGAAAGTGTGCTAGATTTTGTAAAATGCTTTTTCTGCATCTGTTAAGATAATCATATGGTCTTTTTTTTCCTGCTTATGTAGTGAATAACACTTATTGATTTATGTATGGTGAACCAGCCTTGTATCCCTGAGATGAAGCCCACTTCATTCTGTTTGGTTTACTAATATTTTATTGAGTACTTTTGCATCTACATTCATAAGGAATATTGGCCTATGTTTTTTTTTTTTCTTTTTCACATCACGATTCCACCAAATTGGTCTATATATTGATTTGTGTCTTTTTCTGGCTTTGGTATCAAGGTGATACTGGCTTCATAGAATGAATTGGGAAGGATTCCTTCCTTCTTGATGTTAGGGAATAATTTTTGTGGTGTGGCTACCAGCTCTTCTTTATAGATGTGGTAGAATTTGGCTGTGACTTTATCTGGTCTGAGGCTTTTCTTTTATTATTTGAGATTCATTGAGGGTACAAAGAATTAGGTTATACTGTTTGCTTTCATTAGGTAAATTCTTGCTTATAATTGTGTCCTGCCCCCAAGAGGCATGCCATACACTGTGATTCCCCCCAACCCCCTTCCTCTTCCCCTTTCCCCATTCCCTCATTAACCTACTCGCAACATGTATTAGGTCATCTACTGCCTTCATATTAGAATTGAGTATATTGGATGCTTACTTCTCCATTCTTGTGATGCTTTACAAGAAGAATGCATTCTTCTTCAATCCAGGTAAATACAAAAGATGTAAAGTCTCCATCTTTTTTTAAAATTAAATCATAGCTGTGTACATCAATGCAGTCATTTGGTTATTTCTTTTCTTCTGCTGGGTCTTGGGTTGGAGTGTTCTTCCTTTTCCTGTTGCTTGAGGTGTCCCATTAAGTTGTTAACTTCTTCTCTTTCCGTTTTCTTGAGGAAGGCTTGCAGTGCGATAAATTCCCCTCTTAGGACTGCCTTTACGGTATCCCAGAGGTTCTGATAACTCGTCTCTTCATTGTTGTTTAATTCCAAGAATTTGGTAATTTCCTTCTTGATCTCGTCTTTGACCCAAGTGTCATTGAGCATAAGGTTAATAAGCTTCCATGATTTTGTTTGAGTCTGCAAGTTCCTGTTGTTTCTGAGTTCAACTTTTATTCCATGGTGGTCTGAGAAGATGCAAGGGATAATTTCTATTCTTTTAAATTTGCTGACGTTAGACTTGTGACCTAGGATGTGGTCTATTTTGGAGTATGTTCCGTGGGCTGATGAATAAAATGTGTACTCAGTTTTATTAGGGTGAAATGTTCTATCGATGTCTGTTAAGTCCAGATGCTGAATGGTTAGGTTTAAATCTAGAATTTCTTTGCTAAGCTTCTTGTTGGATGATCTGTCCAGCACTGCCAAAGGGGTATTAAAATCTCCGACTATGATGGAGCTGGGAGTAATCAGGTTGCTCATGTCTGTTAAAGTGTCTCTTAAAAATTGGGGTGCATTCTGATTGGGTGCCTAAATATTGATAATTGAAATCTCGTCATATTGAGTACTACCTTTAACAACTATAAAGTAACCATCATTGTCCTTGCTCACTTTTGTTGGTTTAAAATCTATTGTATCTGCAAATAGTATTGCAACATCTGCTTTTTTCTGCTTTCCATTAGCCTGGAAAATAGATGACCATCCCTTCACCCTGAGTCTATGCTTGTCTTTTAAAATAAGGTGTGTTTCTTGTACACAACAGATATCTGGCTTAAGTTTTTGTATCCAGTCAGACAGCCTGTGTCTCTTTAGAGGGCAGTTTAAGCCATTTACATTGATTGAGACTATTGATAATCCTGGTATAATTTTGGGTGTCTAGTTTTTTGAAAGTTCATTAGACATCTTTGATCCTTTTGTCGCTGTGGAGATTGGAATTTAGTCAAAATTTTCTGGATGGGTTTATTTATGTGATGGAGGATTGCATTGGTCCTTATGGAGGATAGGTTTGAGGATATCCTGGAGGGCTGGTTTAGTAATGGCAAATTTCTTCAACATGTGAATATCATTAAAGTATTTAATTTCTCCATCATAAATGAAACTCAGTTTAGCTGGATAGAGGATTCTGGGTTGAAAGTTGTTTTGTTTTAGGAGGTTGAAGGTCGGTGACCACCCTCTTCTAGCCTGAAAGGTTTCAGCAGAGAGATCTGCAGTCATTCTAATATTCTTCCCCTTGTAGGTTAATGTTTTCTTGTGTCTAGCTGCTTTTAGGATTTTCTCTTTCATGTTAACTTTAGTGAATTTGATTATGATATGCCTGGAGGATGTCTTGTTCGGGTTGAGTCCTGCTGGGGTTCTAAAGCTGTCTGCTATCTGAATTTCAGGGTCCCTTGGCATGTCTGGAAAGTTCTCTTTCATAATTTTGTTAAGGAGAGCTCTTCACCTTCAGGGATTCCTATGAGGCAAATATTAGTTTTCTTCGAATTATCCAAGATCTCTCTGAGTGAGAGATCTGTTTTTGTTCTCCATTTGTCAAAATCTTTGGAAGTCTGGGTGCGTTCAAAGTCTTTGTCTTCAGTGTCGGAGATCCTATCTTCTGCCTTGTCCATCCTCTGATGGAGGGATTCAATGGTGGTCTTCAAATCTGCAACTTCTTGTTTCAGTGTATCGTAATCCTTGATCATTTTATCTTTGAAATCATTGAATTCCTGGGACAGCTTTTGAATGATTTGAAATTCTAGCTCCCTCTTTTCCTCTAACCTGTTGATCTTACTCCCTATCCAGATTCTGAACTCAATTTCTGACATTTCTGATATCTGTTTATGTGGTGGGTCTTCAATTGTGTCTACCCCATCCTTCTTTGAGGAAGTTAATCTACTCTGGTTATGCTGGTTGCCAGAGTTTTTCCACTGATTCCGTCCCATGTTGAATTTGCACCTTTCAGACACCGCCCGTAAAACCGTTTTGCCAGTGGCTTCTTCTAGTTTTCTCCTGGGCACAACCCGGCAAGACCCCAGGAGGCGGGGCCTGCAGGCGGGGTGATGCAACCCACCCCTGCAGGAGTCAGTGTTGCCGTCAAGGCCCTGGGAGGCAGGCGCAACCTTCTCCAGCAGAGGTCAGTTGTCCTTACTGGCCACCAAAGCTCCAGAGGCAGATGCACGGCTGGAGGGATGACACTACCCACCCAGGCAGGAGCTGCTGGTGACTGCAGACTGGCAGGGCCCCGAGAGGTGGGCGCGTGGCTGGGCCATCTGCCCCAGCAGAAGTCAGTTATCCTTGCAGGCCACCAAAGCCCCAGAGGCAGGCGGGCAGCTGGCGGGACTGCGCAACCCTCTCCAGCCGGAGTTGGCGGTGATTGCGCAGGGAGGCCCCGGGAGGCAGGCACATGTCTGCGCGACTTGCCCCAGCAGAAGTCAGTTGCCCTCACAGGCCGCCAAGCCCCAGAGGCCAGCACGCCCCTCCCTGGCAGGAGCTGCTGGCGAATGCCAGTCAACAAGACCCCGGGAGGCAGGCGTGAGACTGTGCGACCCGCCCAGCAGAAGTCAGTTGCCCTAGCTTGCCACCAAAGCCCTGGAGGCTAGCATGCAACTGGCGGGACGGGCAACCCTCTCAGGCTGGAGCTGGTGGTGATGCAGGGCCAGGGGCCCCAGGAGGCAGGCGCATGGCTGCTTGACCTGCCCTAGCAGAAGTCAATTGCCCTAACTGGCTGCCAAATCCCTGGAGGCAGGCAAGCACCTGGTAGGACTGTATGACCCTCCCAGGCAGGAGTCCATGGCAGCCGCCAGCCAGCAGGGTTCCGGGAGGCGGGTGCAGCTCAGTGACCCAACCCAGCAGAAGTCAATCACTGTCAAGGGCCCCCAAAGACCCGGAGTTGGATGCCTGGCGGGGGGTGTAGCTCTCCCTGTCCTAGTCAATCCCAGTCACCGGCACCAAGGTCTCGGGAAGTGCAGATAGCAGCCCAGGAGACAGCTGAGCGCAGAATGCGCTGACTGAGGGGGATCTGTCTGCACGCAGAAAGCGTGAATCAAGCAGTTCTCCAGGTGAAGGACTGGGACAGGGGCTTGGTCTTGAAAGGGTGGGTGGATGCTGTTCTTGGGTCTCCTCTCCCTGTCTCTGCCGGCAAGGGGAGGGAGAGTGAACTGGAAACTCAAAATGGCAGTGCCAACGCCAATTCCACTTTCCTGCCTGGGGGAGGGTTTTCCGAGTCTCAACTGGGTTCCTCCAGGGTAATAAACTTCCCTGTTGGCAGCTCTCACTCGTGGAGTGAGAGAATAGGTCCTCAGTTTGTTGGTGGCCTGTAGGAAACTCAGAGGAGCAGTTGAAGAGGAAACAAAGGAAAAGCACACCTTTCTTAGGGGAGGGGATGGGCGCTATTCCTTTGGGGTGATTTATGTACCTGTGGATTGTCCTCTAGGAGTCTCCGCCTATCTCAGAAGAGGTGTCTTGCCGGTATCACTCTTCTCTTTCAGCTGGGCCCCCAGTTTTCGACTTTGTTGGGGGTTTCTCTGGACTTTATCCTTTCCTCTGGACAGGAGCTTCTGTCTGAGACTGGTGCCTGTCAGCCGTCTTGACCACTCCCCCCTCATCTATAGAGATTCTATTGTGTTTATCTATGAAAGATAAGATCTCATTTTACATGTAGTTTTATAAACTTCTTTTCTCAGTATAGTGAGATGAACTGTGTCTCCCCCCAAAAGACTAGTACAAGTCCTAACCCCTTCATACTTATTAGGAAATAGGGTATTGGCACATGCACTTCAGTTAAGGATATTTTTATTATTATTTTTATTAAATTATAACTTTGTACATTGATGCATTTATGAGGTTCGTTGTACTGCTTTGATATACAAAGTGAAATGCTTATATTGAACTAAATAACACATCCATCACGTTTATACTCATTTCTTAATAGTTTTGAAATGTACCATTGCATCATGCACATTAGGTGAGGTCCCCCCCAAATACCTTCCCTCCTCTCATATCCACTCTCCCTTCCCTTTCCTCTTCCCTTCTACTTTCTGGACTACAGTTATGTTTTGCCATTCATATGAATGTGTAGGCAATTATATGATTGATTTCACAGTAGTATTGAGTACATTGGATACTTTTTCCCCCCATTTTTGAGATACTTTACTAACAAGAATATGGTCCAGCTCCATCCAGGTAAACATAAAAGATGTGAAGTCTCCATCTTTTTATGGCAGCATAGTATTCCATGGTGTACATATACCACAATTTTTTAATCCATTCATGGGTTGGTGGGCATTTGGACTGTTGCCATGTCTTGGCAATTATTAATTGGGCTGCAATAAACATTCTGGTACAAAAGTCTTTGTTGTAAAATTGATCATCTGGGTATATATTTAGTAGAAGAATTGCAGGATCAAACCGTAGGTCTACTTTTAGTTCCTTGAGTGTTCTCCAAACTTCTTTTCAAAAAGGTTGTATTAGCTTGCATTCCCACCATCAGTGTAGAAGTGTTCAATTCTCTGCATTCATGCCAACATCTGTAGTTTGGGGATTTTGTGATGTGGGCTAATCTTATTGGAGTTAGAAGATATCTGAAAGTAGTTTTGATTTGCATTTCTCTGATGATTAAGGATGATGAGCATTTCTTCATGTGTTTGTAGGCTATGTGCCTGTCTTCAACAGAGAAGTTTCTGTTCAAGTCTCTTGCCCACATAAAAATGATGTTATTTGTTCTTTTCTTATAGTTTGAGTTCTTTGTAGATTCTAGTTATCAGACCTTTATCAGAAGTGTAACCTGCAAAAATCTTCTCCCATTCTGAAGGTTGTCCATTTTCTTTACTTACTGTGCTCTCGGCTGTGCAAAAGCTTTTTAGTTTGATCAGATTTCAGTAATGTTTTTTGGTGTTGCTTAAATTGTCCAGGTGGTGCTCCTCATAAAATATTCTCCAAGGCCAATTTCTTCAAGTGTTTTCCCTGCACTGTCTTCTCGTATTTTTATAGTTTCATGTCTTAAATTTAAATCCTTTATCCAGTGAGAGTCAATTTTTTTTAATGGTGAAAGGTAGGGGTCCAGTTTCAGTCTTCTACAGGTCGCCAGCCAGTTCACCCAGTATCATTTGTTAAATAAGGAGTTTTTCCCCCACTGAATATTTTTGATAGGCTTGTCAAAGATCAAATGACAATAAGTAGCTGGATTCATCTCATGGTTCTCTATTCTGTTCCATAAATCTATCTCTCTGTTTTTGTGCCCATACCATGTGTTTTGATCACTATGGATTTATAGTATACCCTGAAGTCTGGTAACGTGATACTACCTGATTTGTTCTTATATCAGAGTGATGTCAAGGTTTTATCTGATTCCATATAAAACGAAGTACTATTTTTTCAAGTTCTTTAAAATATGACAATGGTTCTTTAATAGGGATTGCATTAAATCTGTAGGTTGCTTTGGATAGTACAGACATTTTACCAATGTTGATTCTTCCCAGCCATGAGCATGGTATGTTTTTCTGTTTGTTAGCATCTTCAGCTATTTCATTTCTCAGAGTTTCATAGTTCTCTTTATAGAGCGCTTTTACATCCTTTGTTAGGTAAACTCCCAGGTATTTCATCTTTCATCTTCTTTGGCACTACTGTAAAAGGAATAGAGTCCTTGACTATATTTTCAGCTTGACTATTGTTGGCATATATAAAAGATACTGATTTGTAAGTATTGATTTTGTATCCTGAGATGCTGCTATATTCCTTGATCACTTTTAAGAGTTTTAAAGTTGAGTCCCTGGGATTTTCCAGGTATAGGATCATATCATCAGCGAAGAGTGAGAATTTTATCTCTGACCCTATTTGGATACCCTTAATTGCCTTCTCTTGTCTGATTGCCATAGCTAAGACTTCCACTACTATGTTGAATAGCAGTGGAGACAGTGGGCACCCTTGCCTCATTCCTGATCTGAGTGGAAATGTTTTCAATTTTACACCATTCAGTATGATATTGGCTGTGGTTTTGCTGTAGATGGCCTCTATCAGTTTAAGAAATGTCCTTTCTATGCCTATTGTCTTAAGTGTTCTGATCATGAAAGGATGCTGGATATTATCAAAGGCTTTTTCTGTATCAATTGAGAGCATCATATGTTCTTTGTTTTTATTTTATTGATGTGATGTATTATACTTATAGATTTGCATATGTTGAACCAACCCTATAACCCTGGAATAAGACCAACTTGATAATGGTATATAATTTTTTTAAGTGTTATTGAGTTCTGTTTGCTAAGATCTTATTTAATATTTTTGCATTGCTATTCATTAGTGATATTGGTCTATAATTTTCTTTCTTTATTGGATCCTTTCCTGGTTTGGGGATCAAGGTGATATTTGCTTCAGAAAATGTGTTCAGAAGTATTCTTCTTTTTCTATGCTTTGGAAAAGGTTGTATAATATAGGTACTAGTTCTTCTTGAAAGGTTTGATAGAATTCGGATGTGAAGCCATCTGGTCCCAGATTTTTCTTTGGGGGGATATTTTGTATTATTGATGATATTTCAGTGATTGGTATAGGTCTATTCAAGATTTCTAATTCTTTTTGGTTGACTCTAGGAAGGTGATGTGCTTACAGTTATTGGTCCATTTCCTTCAGATTTTAGTATTTCTGGGAATATAGATTTTTGTAGTAATCATTGAGGATTTTTTTGAATATCTGAGGTGTCTGTTGTTATTTCTTCTTTATCATTTCTGATAGACCATATTAGAAATTTTACTTTTCTGTTTCTTGTTAGGTTATTGAAATGTTTTCCAATTTTATTAATCTTTTCAGAAAACCAACTTTTGGTTTCATTGATCTTCTGAATGATTCTTTTGTTTTCAATTTCATTTACTCCTTCCCCTAATTTTGGTTGTTGCTTTTCTTCTGCTGGGTTTGGGGTTGAAATGTTCTTCCTTTTCCAGCTGCTTGAGATGATCCATTAAGTTGTTGGCGTCCTCTTTTTCTGTCTTCCTGATGAAGGCTTCTAATACTATGAATTTCCCTCTTAGGACTGCCTTTGCAATATCCCACAGGTTTTGATAATTTGTGTCTTCATTATCATTTTGTTCAAAAATTTGGTGATTTATTTCTTAATCTCATCTTTGACCCAATTGTCATTCACCCTAAGATCATTCAGTTTCCATGATTTTGTTTGACTATGAAGATTTCTGTTGCTGTTGAGTTCAACTTTTATTCCATGGTGGTCCAAGAAGATTCAAGGAATCATTTCTATATTTTTAAATTTGCTGAGGTTAGACTTCTGTCCTAAGTTATGATCTATTTTGGAGGATGATCCATGGGCTAATAAGAAGAATGTATATTCATTTTTATTGGATAAAATGTTCTATACAAGTTGTAAAGTTCATTTGTTCTAGGGTTAGTTTTAAGTCTAATATTTCTTTGTTTAGTTTCTTCTTGGAGGATCTATTTAAAACTGTCAAAGGGGTGTTAAAATCTCCAACTATTATAGTGCAGGAAGATATGAAATTGTTCATATCCATTAGGGTCTGCTTTATGAATTGAGGAGCATTCTGGTAGGGTGCATAAATGTTCATTATTGAAATCTCTTCCTGTTGGGTGTTTCCCTTGACAAGTATGTAGTGACCATCCTTATATTTCTTTATCTTTGTTGGTTTAATGCTAATTGTGTCTGCAACTAAAATTACAACCCCTGCTTTTTTCTCGTTTCCATTTGCCTGTATTATAGAAATCCGTCCCTTCACCCTGAGTCTATTTTTATCCTTTAGGGAAAGATGAGATTCTTGTATGCACCAGATATCCTGTCTGAGTTTATGTATCCAGTCAGTCAGCCTGTGCCTCTTTAGAGGACAATTTAAACCATTCACATTAATTGAGAAAATTGATAAGCCTGGTTGTGTTTGGGGTGTCATGATTTTTGGATGTCCAGTGGACATTTTTACACCCTTCACCACTGTGGAAGTTGGGTTTTGTTAAAAAATTTCTGGGTGAATTTACTCTGGAGGTAGAGTATTGCACTGATCATTGAGGAGGATGGGTTTGAGAATATCCTAGAGAGCTGGTTTAGTTATGGCAAATTCCTTCAACACGTGTATGTCATTAAAATGTTTGATTTCTCCATCACAAATGAAACTCAGTTTATCTGGATACAGTATCTTGGGCTGGAAATTGTTTTGTTTTAGGATATTAGAGGTCAATGACCATTATCTTCTGGCTTGAAACATTTCAGCTGAGAGATCTGCCGTCATTCTGATATTTCTCCCTTTGTAGGTGATGCTTTTCTTACGTCTGGCTGCTAAGAATTTTCTCTTTTGTCTTAACTTTGGCAAATTTAATCACAATATGTCTAGGAGATGCTTTATTTGGATTGAGTCTTATGGGGGGTCCCAAAACTGTCTGCTATTTGAAGTTCTGTATCTTTTGCAATGCTTGGGAAATTCTCCTCCAAAATGTTTGTAGTAGAGCAGCTGTACCTTTCAGACCATCCTCTTTTCCTTCAAGAATTTCTAGAAGATGATTGTTTGATCTTTTGGAGTGATCCCACACCTCTCTCAAAGAAGGATCAGTTTTTGCTCTCTATTTGTCTGCCTCTTTGAGTGTTTGGGAATGTTCAAAAGCTTTATTTTCAGTTTCAGAGACCCTTTCTTCTGCCTGGTCAACTCTGTTACTGAGGGATTCTACTGTATTTCAGACCTCCTCAGCTACTTTTTTCTTTCCTTGAGCTCTGCTATCTCTTTTCTCATTATGTCCATATCTTTTTTGACTTTGTCTTTGAATTCATTAATTTCTTGAGACAACTTTAGAATTAGTCTTTGGAATTCAATTTGTATCTTTTCTTCCATTCTATTTATCTTATTTGCCATCCATATTCTGTATTCAATTTCTGACATTGCAGCCATTTGTCTATGCAAGACATCTTCAGTTGTATCTCCTTTGTCATTTCTTGGGGAGGTGGTTGATCTACTCTGGTTATTCATGTTGCCAGAGTTCTTCTGTTGGGTCTACACCATGTTTATTTTCCACCATTTGGTTACTTGAACTGGTAGGGTGAGATTGAATTGAGGTTCCCAGATAGTAGAGACAGCCCCTTACCAAAGTGCTAGGTTTTGTAATTGTGGCTTATTTCCTACAACCTTATAAAGGCCCCTTTCAGAGTTTTGGTCGGAGACTCTGAGGACCTACTTGGTGAGATAACCCAAACTAGCTCTGTTTTGATATCAGCCAAGCTCTACCCTATCCCAAGAAGACACAGTATTAGGCTTAAATCTCAGCTGTGAAGAGATACAAACAGCTGTGGTGCCCAGCCCCTACCCTTCAGTTCTTTTCCACTATAGAACTTCAAAGGTTAACTTCAGAATATCACCAAGTAATCAGCCCCAAATGCGAGTTCCGATTAAATTGTCTCAGGCAGTGAAAACCCTGCTCAACAGAGAGGGATTCAAGGGTCTCCAACAGTACAATTGGAGCCAGGTATCCACACCCCCACCCACAAGACTTAGTCCACACTGTTGTCCACTTCTCTGCTCACAGGCCCAGTTAGATCCAGGGGCCATGTCCCCGCCCACTGGTTTTAGTCCACACTCCACAAGTCTGTTTGCCAGACCAATTGGAGTCAGGGCACCATGCCCCCATCTGCCAGTCTCAGTCCACTGCCTGAAAAGCCTTTGTTTGTAGGCTAAGTTGGAGTCAAGACACCATGCCCTGCCTGCAGATCTGTCCTTACCTGGTGAGCCTCTGCTCACCAGCCACTGGAGATGGGACAAAGCCCTTACCCTCAGGTCTTAGTTCACACCCAGGAAGCCACTGCTTGTGGGTTCTGTTGGAGCCAGGGGTGCATGGAGACATGGTTCCACATCCTTGGGAGACAGGGGACCACACCCTTGCCCTCAGTTCTCAGTTCACTCCTGGCAAGCTTTTCCTTGCAGGCCCAGCATGGGCTAGGGACCAGCCCTGCCTGCCAAACTCAGTCCACATGGGGCAACCAGTCTCCTACTGTGGGTGCCATCAAAACCAGAGTTCTGCATACCATCTCGTCAGACAAAGTGTGAAGTGAGGGTCAACACTAATGCTGGTTCAGCATAGTTATAACCAGGGGACTACACCTCCTCCCTCCGAGTGTCCCTTTATTCCTACAACCTCTTTCTTCCCTGTTAGTCACAGATTCCATCCTGATATTTGGTGGTCCACACTATGCCCAGATCTCTGAGGAAAAGACCAAATACTGTGCTCTTCACGGAGCAGATCTTCAGACTGCCATGCAAGGGGAGAAGGGTAGTCTGGGAGTTTGGACTTGTGGGGAAAAATATCTGTTCAATTTTATGCCTGGCAGAATGGTGTCTAGGTTCATAAGTGGGACCTCCCTGGGGAAAGAGACCTGGTGTTTAGCAGCTCTTTCCAGAGAGGTACAATGAGAGGTCTTTCATTCCCTGCTCACTCACAGGTAGCCTGCAGTGGGCCTCCTGCTTGGAGGAGGTGTCTCCTGTCCTCTAGTTGATAGGCTTTGTACCTACAATTTGTTTTCTTGAATGCTCTGCCTTGGATTCACAGCTTGCCAAACTTCTTTCTTGGTTCAGTTCCCCACCTTTGGCTTCCTAGAATCCAATTCCATCCAGTTTTTCTCCCTCTGGTCAGGAGTCTCTGCCAAGGGTTGCTACCAGTTGGCCATCTTCCCAGAATTCCCAGTTAAGGATATTGATGAAATTATCCTGGATTCAAGATGGGTCCTAAATCCGAATGTTATTGTCCTTATAAGAGAAAGGACAGAAATATCACATATGCAGTGAGGAAGGACATGTGAAGACTGGGACAGAGATTTGTGTTATACTACCACAAACCAAGGAATATTAGAAGCCATCAAACACTAAAAAAGAAAAGGATAGATTCTTGACTAGAGTCTTTAGTGGTAGCATGATTCTCCCAGGTCTTTGATTTCATACATCTGTTTTCCTGAACTATGAAAGAATATATATCTGAGGTTTTAAGCCATAAAAATTTGTGATAATTTATTATGGCAATACTAGGCAAGTAATATGCTAATAACATGCTCTGTCACTGATTGTGAGTAAGCATCAGTCTTTATCTTATTTTTTCATGCCTGTGAATACAATAATGATGGTGAAGATAAAGAAAAACGTGGCTAAAATTTATTATGTTCCAAGTGATTATTATGTATTGGCTCATTTAATTCTCATAACATCCCTGTGAAGTAGATATTGCTGCTAATTCCCATTTTATAGATTAAAAACTAAGGAAGAGAGAGAATAAAGACTTTGCTGAAGACAGTACAGTTAGAAGTAGAACACTTTGGGTTTATACCCAGTACATCATGCTTGGAACCTGGAAAACTGTCAAAGATTTGTTGTTATGTGATACAAGCAGTTTCACATATGGATAGCATGGACATGGTCATTAAAAGTGGTTCTTAGTTTGTTAATATATTTATACAAAATACTGGACATAGTGACAAAATGGTGGATTGTGACATTGGTAATATCTTGTTCATTGTAATCCTGGAGAGAGAGACCATAGAGCAGTGGAATAAGGAGTCAGTGAGAAAAGAAGAATAATGAAAAAGAATGTAGAAAATTCTCTGTGGAACTTTTTCTTCGAAGAGAAAGAAAGAGAGAGGGAGAATGTAAAAGAGACACCCCCCATGGCTAAACGAGGTGAGGAAAGGGTCCAAAAAGGCCTTTGTAAATCTTTAATTTCTTGAAAGTTCAGCAAATTTAAAAGTTAGTATACAGAAGCCTTCTTATCTCAGATTTAACCTTTAAATTTGCCCACATACTACTACTCTTCTTCTTCTTCTTCTTCTTCTTCTTCTTCTTCTTCTTCTTCTTCTTCTCCTTCTTCTTCTTCTTCTCCTTTTTGAGACAGAGCCTCAAGCTCTCACCCTGGGTAGACTGCTGTGGCATCACAGCTCACAGCAACCTCCTAGGCTCAAGCAATTCTCCTATCTCCACCTCCCTAGTAGCTGGGATTACAGGCACCCACCACAATGCCCAGCTATTTTTTTTGTTGCAGCCATCATTGTTGTTTGGCGGGCCCAGGCTGGATTCTAGCCCTCCAGCTCAGGTGTATGTAGCTGACGCCCTAGACGTTTGAGCCATAGGTGCGGAGCCTCACTTTTTTTCTTACCCTCTTATTTTCACTTTTAAATCTCATGAGATGCCTCAAATGGAATAATATGGGTTTTCAGCTCCATACATATTTATTATAGTAATTTATGAATATAAGAATGGTTAATTGCATGTCAAGGAAATGCTAGTACTTCCTTGATTTTTATCTCTTGGGGAGGCAACAGGTGGTTGAAATCTGGGCCTGATGTGGCTGGATAATACATGATCTGAGGATACTAAGCTGATGACTGTGGGACAAAAATCTAGTATTTTCTACAAATATATGAACATACTGACAAGTACAGGAGCAGTCCTTAGGCAAACACTGCCAGGTTGAGTTCAAAAATATGTGTGCCTTCCTAGCGTGGGTCTCTTTGCTCAGAGGGATGAAGTGAAAATTTTTGTGAGACTGTGAGATAGCCATGAATATTGAGAATGTTCTGTTTATGAAACTTTAAACTCAAAGTATATCTAATAGATATTTGCTTCCTACTCTAGATGTTTGTGTTCTCCTTAGAAGAAACAAAGATTAATGACTTCACAATGCCTCCTTAGCCCTGAGGCTCAGCCAGCCCCTATGACTGGGTTTCAACATTTCAAGGTCCATTGAACTGCCACTCCATGCCATATACTTTAGGCAGGTTTTCTCATTTATTCTCCTGGGACAGATCTGTAAGGATGGTATGGTTAGTCCCACGTCACAGATGACCAAGTTCAGGCTCATAGAGGCTAAGTCACCTATCCAGATAAGTGGCAGGATTAGAATGAAGTTTCACCCCTTTCCTTCCCTAGGGGACACTTGTAACCGAGTCCAAATCCTACCACTTACCACACAATAGTCAGTAAATCAAAAGATGGGATGTTTGGACAAGGAAAACAACTTTTATTCAGAGAGCCAGCAAACCAAGAAGATGGAGGACTAACTATTTTAAATTAGTGTGAACTTTATGCTCATTTTCTTGTTAAGGGAAGAGGCAGTGGAAGGTAGGTTCCAAGAGGCAACTGACCACCACAGACATCTGAGATTCTTCAAGCATCTATGAAAGTTGTGAGACTTCTAAGTTCTTGGTTGAAGTAGATCAGGCCACAATATTTCTATAAATCTTTAACATAGTATGGTTATTTATGCATGTGGGAGTGTGGGAAACCTCCACTATTGTAGCAGCCTGTATAGCCTATGGCTAGGAGGAGTGAGTTATAGAAAATACCTGTAATGGAACACCTTGGTGAAAAGGGCATGGAGAGAGATTTAGTTCTAACAACTATGAGAGAGCTCACAAGATTAGAGCATTGGTGAATTGGCAGTCTCTACACCTGTGGTGTTAAGAGGCACGAGCTCAGCCTTATATTAGGCTGGAGGAGAAGGCACTCAAAAAGCATGCACTTTCTATCATGTGCTCGCTTACTCTGTCTCTGTCTCCTCTCCTGCCTGCAGAACGCCAGCACGGCACCTCTCTGCTGAAGATTATGAAGCTCTGCCAAGGACTAAGATCTATCTGTGCTAAGAAGACTGTTTTACTCTAAGATTCATTCTCATTCTCTCTCTCTCTCCTCTCTCTCTCTCTCTCTGTCTCTCTCTCTCTTCAGCTAAAGTAGATAGCCCTCAGGCACCTAAGAGAAACTGTTCCTAAGCAAGGTAGCTTAGCGGTCTGTGTCCAGAACCTACCCAAGCCAGGCCTGAGACCTGGCCTGTCCCGGGCTCTGACAAGTGATGTCAGAAGCAGATCCTGACACACTATGCCCTAGAAAGTTCACTGAAAGATCAACTAAAAATTAAGGCAGATTAATAGGAGAAATATGTTTACTGTGTGCATGGGGAGAATCACAGAGTGATTACCCAATGGAGGAGGGTAGAAATTTATATCTTCTGCTTTCAGAAGGGAAGGAAAGATAAGGAATATAGGTAATTATTTGTAAGGGCAATAAATGGTTTCTAGGGAGGATTGAATAGATATTTGGGACAATGAATGAATGAGAGACACGCTGACTTGTAAAATAACCTGAGAGACTGGTATTTTAAATAATTTGAGCCAGGTGTAGTTGCATTCTTGATCTTCTTTCCTGAAAGTAACAGGAAGGGGAAGGGAATTCAATTATTCTTGTTGATGGGTCCTTCTGGTTTATGAAGATAGAAAGCCCGTTCTAAAGCTTGTTGATCTCTAAGGGCCTTTAAATTAAAATACTCTTTATACCAAGGAGTCATATGCATACTTTTCTTATCTCCCCAGGAGTTAGTTTTAGGAAAGGGATAGTTATCATTTTTCTTCTGAAGTTGAACTAAAACCTAAATTCCTCCCTTAATTAATTGGCTTATTTGCAAAGCTAAGCAGAATATGCTAGCCTAAGGGATATTGCTGCCAGGGGTCAGAAATAAAAATTGAGGTAGTCATGCTAAGCCTGCCTTCCACTATTACACTCCAGGCAGCCTCCATTTTAGAAGATGAGCTTCTAGGGTTTCAGAAATGGTCAAATTACACTCCTTTATTATTGCAGCCCTGTGGGTCCTCAGGCCACAACCCATCTGAGTGATGAACATGGTATTGCATATACAGTGAATATTTATTGTTTCTGGAAAGCACTGATTGCATTAAATTTCAAGGAGAGATAAAGGAGATAAAAAAATTGAATTTACATTGTATGTACATGTGTGTGTATGTGTGTGCATGTATATGTATATGTATGTGTGTCTATATCTCTTGTAGTTGGATTACCCCACCTCACAGATATTACTTCATCTTTAGTTCAGACTGGGGCTGGATTCCAATCTCAGGTTTGGATGTCGTAGAAAATTATGGATACAGAAGGAATGCCATGAGTAGGTGAAAAATTTCAGAAGACTGCCTAGTACCATTAAACCAAGATCCGCAACTCTGTACTTACCTTGCTGAAACCCTGAGACTGAGACTCTCAGAGATGCCATCTTGATTCTGATCACCAGACATCATCTGTCTCCAATTTTTTTTTTTTTTTAAGAAAAGGAGTACAATACATTTTACAGAGTAGAAACTGACTCGGAATCGCTTAAGTCCAAGAATTTGAGGTCGCTGTGAGCTGTGACGCCATAGCACTCTACGGAGGACAACATAGTGAAATTCTGTCTCAAAAAAAAAAATAAAAACCCCAAACAAACCAAGAAACACGCAAAAACCCGAGGCATCTGTGAAGAATTGGCCTCACAGATCATTCATTAAGGAAATTTCTTGCTAAGCTACCATAAATAAGGACATGTGAGTTATACCTATGTCTAGCACCTAAAACTAAAGCCTGTTTTATTCCACACTAATAATAAATTACAAGTTTATCATACAGGTAGAATAACTGAAGACAAGACAGAATCAAACACTCTTTCACCTACCCAGGGAAATCTGCATAATTGATGCTTTCTTTATTCCTTATTTTAGGTAAAATGTTGATTTCTTGGGCCTCCCGAGAAGGTAACCACTTCCTTACTAGCCTTTTTCCTTCTTTCTGTATGCCTTTAAAATGATGACGTTTCCAACCTCCGTTTTGAATTAAAAGCCACAGATGGTCAGCAGTTCATGCCCTCAAATTCTTGGTTTAATAAACCTCCGTTGATTTAGATTTTTGCCTCAGTCATTTATTTGGGTTGACAAAACCTTATTTTAGATATATCAGGGTTTTTTTAGGGACCATTAGAATTATTCTGTATAAATTCATAAACTGGGTTTAAAAAGAGGTATTGTTAGCTCTTAGCGGACATTTTCTACTCGTAGAGAACATTCATAATGTTGGTACGGTATTGCCCTCTCGTGGCATAAACCTGAACTGCAGTGTGAACATCGCTGAACAGGAAGGTGGGCGGAGGGTTGTGGCTCAAGCCCACAAGACAGAGCTTTCTGGAAGTCTGAATGCAAAGTAGATATACCCAGCTTTCAAGAATACTGAAGTATCCAGACAATAAAGTAAAGCCTTTTTTCTTTGCATGTGAGTGGAACAAAAAAAAATTATTTTTGTGCTTTGAGACCTCTGAACAAATTAGGTAGAGACACGTATGAGCAGAAATGGATCCAAGCTCTTTATCATTGTAACATGCTTTTGTACTTATTATGATTATATTTACATGTAAATACATTTCTCTAATAACAGTAGAAATTACAAGACCTCTTATTTATTCATACCAATCAAATGTATTATTGTATGGATGCCCCCAAATTAATTTTTCCAGGACTCTAGTGATGGAAATACAGTTCCTTTACTACATTTTCTATTACAAACAAAGTATACCTATAGTGCTTGTTTATATACATGCAAATATCTTAGTAAGCATTTGTTTATAATAAGATCATGAAAATATCCTTTCAAAACCCTGGTAACTGTAAAATTTTATATTAACATAATGAATTCAAAATAAAATTACTAATTTAAATACATAAATTAATAGTATGAAAGTACCTTTTTCTTCAGACATTAGAAATAATGGGAATTGTTATCAATGGGTAAAAAATTATCTCTCATCATAGTTTTCATCAAAATTTATTTTTGTTACCTTCCAGAATTCCATTTCACATATGTGACTCAATAAATTTTCACAACCCCCTATTATTTAGAGTGTTCTTATATGTCTATTGTCAATACTATGTTGGAGGCATCTTCCAGAGTCTGTGCACTGCTAAAACTGTGTGGTATATATGGCTTGGGCCACACCCCCTTCTTCCCACCTTCTTGCTCAATGATTTTCAAGCTGAACAGTTCATGTGGCTATTCGCACTGGTAATCAAAATGTGTCCTCTTAAGCCCAGAAAACTGTTTGGGGAGAATTCTTGTATTGTGATGACAAAACCCGGTCAACATCTCAGGGTGTGTGTGCTGACAGCCACATTCATTTCCTTCTGTGTCTTTCTGCTCCTTCATGGATTTGCTTCCCTTGGTCTCCCTTCCTAAATTCTAGACCAGGAAGAAAAGTGCAGAATTGCCAATATGGAAGTCCTCGTAATTAATCTTAATCCCCATCCTTAACCACATTCTGAAGAAAAACTTCTAAAAGAGAAATTGTGGATGGAAAGAAAGTACACCTTTGTAGCCCTTTGATAGGAAAGGACACTGGTAAAGGTAGTGCCATTTAGAGTCCCCAAGTGGAATCATGTGAGAGAGGCCACAGAGGAGCAAAGTGAGTAATAACATCTTGTCACACTAGGAGAATGTTCAGGTTCATGTGCCTGTCATTTATGTTTTGTTAGGTTGCATATGAAACTAAGCCCTCTTGGACTAAAAAATAGTGGCAATGATGATTATTTTTTCTTACTAGGGAATTAAAAAATTATTTTAGTATAGTTAACCATTTAGTTAACCATTTAAGTATGGTTACTAACCATTTAGTAACCATTTAGTTAGTTAACCATTTAAGTATGGTTAACTATGATGACAATGAGAGGATTTCCATTTGTCATGTTGCCAAAGTATAAAAAGAAACTATTGAGAATTACAATGTTGTGTGTGTATATGGCAGGGAGGAAATCTACACTGTCTTATATTGCTTATGGAGATGTCAATTAGTATAACCTCTTTGGCTGATATGGCAATTTCTATTAAAGTCTATCCGTTTTTTATCTGTATGTGTTTAGGGTATGCTCCTTCAAGTAGTCATCCTCAGCATGATATCTGTTCTTCTCTTAAGAGAGCACACAGTACTCATGATATAGGTCATCTGGGGACACCGATTTTGATAGTATCAAGCCAGACACACTTCCTTGCCTTTACAAAGTGAGAAAATGAGTATGCCCCCTGACTTGCAGAAAGAGAGGCAGGACTAGAAAACTGGCTTCAGAGGTGAAGATACAGATTTCCTTAGTGACCAGAATCAGGAAAGCAAGACTTACTTGATTACAGTGTCTTGTGCAGTCCAGTGTCATATAGCATGCCAGGCTCTGCTTTTTCACATAGTTGAGAATGCAATACAGCCAGATTATTTAACCTGCATACATAATTATTTTTCCAGGTACAAAACAATGTAGATATTATATTTTATGTCTCCCAAGAATGCTATGGGAAACACATAAGATAAAAAATTACCAATACATTGGATACTTTTTCTTCCATTCTTGAGATACTTTGCTAAGAAGAACATTTGAACTAATTCATAGCTTTTATAGGAATGTCATAACCTAATTATAGCCTTAGAATATGGGAAGGGGGTGGGAGGGGGAGGTAAGGGGGTAGATGGAGGGAGGGAGGGTGATTGGTGGGGTCACCTCTATGGTTATCTTACAAGAGTACAAGTGAATCTTTCTAAAAGCAGAGTATGAACATTTTAACTCAATAACTAAGAAAATGACATGAAGGTTATGTTAACCAGTTTGATGAGAGTATTTCAAAATGTATATGAAAACAGCACACTGTACCCCATGATTGCATTAATGTACACAGTTATGCTATAAGAAATTTAAAAAAAAATACCAGTGTTGGGAGGCGCCTGTGGCTCAAAGGAGTAGGGTGATGGCCCCATATACCAGAGGTGGGGGGTTCAAACCCAGCCCCAGCCAAAAACTGCAAACAAAAAAAAATTACCAGTGTTTGGGAGGGTCTGTTGCTCAGTGGGTAGGGCTCTGGCCCCATATACTGAGTGTGGTGTGTTCAAACCCAGCCCGGGCCAAACTGCAACAAAAAAATAGCAAGGCATTGTGGTGGGTGCCTGTAGTCCCTGCTACTTGGGAGGCTGAGGCAAGAGAATTGCCTAAGCCCAGGAGTTGGAGATTGCTATGAGCTGTGATGCCACTGCACTCTACCGAGGGCAATAAAGTAAGACTTTGTCTCTGAAAAAAAAAAAAATACCAGTGTTCAAGAAAGGTAAGTCTCCACTTCTTCCTGAGGTCAGGCTACCTGCCCTTATGTAGAACTTTTAAGTTCTATCTACTGTATGACAATGCAGAAATGGTTATTCAATTATAGAATAATATAATGACTACATTTACTTAGTTCATCTAATACAGATTATATCAGAAATGTTGACTATAAAGTAGTTCTGTAAAAGAGTAGCCCCTTCTACAAATATGGAAGTATAAATTGAGGTTGGGGAATATGAAACAGAAGAAATGGCCTAAAGAAAAAAAATGGCAAAAAAAATGGCAAAAGTGTTTTCTGTCTCTTTAAAACCTTCCCCATTATTTTTGGAAACTGAAATCTGCATTCCTGTCTTGGGCGATGGCTGTGTGAGGCAAGGGAGTTTTTTTGTGCTTTGTGCTACAGAAAATGGGTTTAGAGGCTAGCACCTGGCTGGCTAGTGGAGGTGCAGAGGTGCAAGAGGTACAGGTAGGGCTCCCAGGAGGAAACAGGTCTTGGTTTTGTCTCCAGCAGTGATGGAAGGATAAGAATAATTAAGAGTAATTAAATAACAACAACCTAGAACTAAGGACCCTCACTTTAAAAGCTCAGTGTTTCTGTTGGTGTATGAAAAATTTGTTACTTTAAGATGAACAGTGTGACATTTTTCCTCCTTTGTCAGAAAAGTATAATAAATTTCTCTTTCCTTTTTTTCAACTTCTTGTCTGTTTTTGACATGGCCTTGGGGACAAGTGTCAAGCTTTCAGTAGCAGTCCCTTGGAAATCACTGCTCCTTCCTTCCTAAGGAATTTTTTGTTCTTTGAGCCACAGAAAATGGGTTCAAAAGGGTTTCAATGTGATTTTTGGTCTTCTGGATATATACCTAATAAAGGAATTATAGGATCAAATGGCAGGTCTATTTTTAGTTCTCTGAGTGTTCTCCAGATGTCTTTCCAAAAAGTGTTCCCTTTTCTCCACAACCACACCAACATCTCTGGTTGTGGGATTTCATGATATGGGCTAATCTTACTGGAGTTAGGTGATATCTCAAAGTAGTTTTGATTTGCATTTCTCTGATGATTAAGGATGATGAGCATTTTTTCATATATCTATAGGCCATGAGCCTAATTTCTTTAGAGAAGTTTCTTTTCAAGTCCCTTGCCCACCCAGAGATGGGATCATTTTTTTTTTTCTTGCTAGTATGTTTGAGTTCTCTATGGATTCTGGTTATTAAACCTTTGTTAGAGACATAACCTACAAATATCTTTTCCCATTCTCAGGGCTGTCTACTCGCTTTACTGTGTTCTTGGCTGTGCAGAAGCTTTTTAGTTTGATCAGGTTCCAATAGTGTATTTTTGACATTGCTCCAATTGCCCAGTGGGTCCTCCTCATAAAATTTTTGCCCAGGCCAATTCCTTCAAGTGTTTTCCCTACACTTTCTTCTAGTATTTTTATAGTTTCATGTCTTAAGTTTAAATCTTTAATCCAGTGAGAGTCTATCTTAGTTAATGGTGAAAGGATGGGTCTAGTTTCAGTCTTCTACAAGTCGCCAACCAGTTAGCCCAGCACCATTTGTTAAATACAGCTATCATTTAATTAAAAAAATAAAAATAAAAAGAAAGTGTTTCAAAGCACCTGGTCTCAATATCATTAATCCTAAGGCCTGCGCTTGGGCCGCAGTGTTCTAGGTGCGTTGTTTTTCTGCAAAGCCTCATCTTGCTTGGTTACATTACATGTTTTTTCCTTGATAATTGGCATAGAATATTAAAAGTCAGATAAGAAAGTATATGAAATAATGTTAAATAGATGAATAATTTTCTTTTACAAGCTCTATGGAACTGGTTCAGTGATTGTTTTCCTTTTTTCTTTTCTTTCTTTCTTTCTTTTTTTTTTTTTTTTTGGTGCCCCAGACTTAAGTGCCATGGCATTAGCCAACTCATAGCAACATCAAACTCCTGGGTTCAAGCAATCCTCCTGCTTAAGCCTCCCAAGTAACTGGGACAACAGGCACCCACCACAATGCCAAGCTAATTTTTCTGTTTTTAGTAGCGATCTGGTCAGGCTCTTAGGCTGATATCAAACTCCTGAGCTTAAGTGATCCTCCAACATCTGCCTCCCAGAGTGCTAGAATTACAGGTGTGAGCCACTGTACCTGTCCTGTTCTTCTTTATTCTAAATTATCTGACAAATCACTCCAGCGCAGGCAATGACACTGACATCAATACATGTTGAAACTTGTACATTTTTTTTATTGAACATTTCCACATGATTGTCATATAATGAGCAGAAATGGAAACTGAAACAGTATGATT
Organism: Otolemur garnettii; assembly: GCF_000181295.1. NCBI lineage: Eukaryota > Metazoa > Chordata > Mammalia > Primates > Galagidae > Otolemur > Otolemur garnettii. Next base: position 1,081,369 of record NW_003852643.1, on the reverse strand, counting down.
TTGGTGAACTTCCCTTTTTTCTATGGTTTGTTATCTTGGATGAGAAAAAGATTTTCTTATCTTTGAAGAATTGGTGAAATTCCATTGTATTTTTTTCCCCTCCTGCTACGTTGTTTTAGAAATTGTAATTTTGACTGTAGTCTGTGAGTTTATGTATGTGAATAGATTTTTGAACATATCTTCAATTTCTTAAAGTTACTTGAAAGGAAAATTTTCACAGTATATGATTTTTAACTTAGAATTTAGAACATAATTCTAATACTACTCCCTAGGATGAGCCTCTGCTCCAATCACTCATGTTAAGGAATTAAGAGGTTGCTGCCATAAACTTTGCCCTGATCCATATGGAAAGTTACATCTTCAGAGGTTTGCTAGATCATATTCAATCAGAATAAGGGATATTTATTCACGTTGAGAAGCATTTCTCAAAAGAAGGTGTCCTGAAAGAATTTCTCCTGCTATAGGGATAGCCCTTGTCAAAGAAATCACTTTCTTGGGCACACATAAACAATGTTCCTTCAGGAGACAACAGTTAGATATGCATTGCAGTCAGTAGCCTTTGCGACTGTCCCAGTGCAACACTGCTAGGTAAATAAGTTTTTCCAATTCTTCCATTAAACAGGAAGCTTGAGGTTGAGCATAGTGGTTCATGCCTGTATCCCTAGCACTCTGGGAAGCCAAGGTGGGTGGGTTGCCTGATCTCAGGAGTTCGAGACCAGCCTGAGCAAGAGTGAGACCCCTGTCTCTAAAAATAGCTGGGTGTTGTGATGGGCACCTATAGTCCTAAGCCCAAGAGTTTGAGGTTGCTGTGAACTATGATGTTATGACACTCTATCCAGAGCAGCAGAGTGAGATTCTGTCTCAAAAAATATATAGAGAAAGGCTACATACCAGGAAATCTAAGTCACATTCTCCAATATCACCTTTTAAGGAATAGAGTTGATATATTACTTTTATAATTACTGTCATAGTTTTCAGTTGGTTCAGAGCCCATAGAGGAGAAGGGGCATACTGGGAAGCATTTAAAGACTTAGGCATTGGGCAGTGCCTGTGGCTCAGTAGGTAGGGTGCTGGTCCCATATACTGAGGGTGGAGGCTCAACCCCAGCTCCAGTCAAACTGCAACAAAAAATAGCCAGTCATTGTGGACACTGTAGTCACAGCTACTTGGGAGGCTGAGGCAAGAAATCACCTAAGCCCAGGAGTTGGAGGTTGCTGTGAGCTGTGACACCAGGGCACTGTACCAAGGGCAATAAAGTGAGACTTTGTTTCTAAAAATAAATAAATAAATAAATAAAATAAAGACTTAGTCATTTGAGAATATAATCATAAGAATACTTGGGGTGCTAGTAAAACCCAGAAAGGGGATTAGACTTGAGAACCAATGTAAGATCCACCTCTGAGAACAGAGCAGAATAATTGCACCTGAAGGGTGGCTTACAACTTAGTTTTGAAGGGAGAGATTCTGGGCTGATCAATTCCTGTTTTTCATTCCAACTAATCAGATAAGTCATTTGTACAATAGATACAATATGAGTGTATAGATGGGCTATAAGCATTTTAGTCATAAACATACCTCCACGTGGAAGATAGGAAAGGAAGATAAGAATTTTCCCAAGACAAATCATTGTATGGTTCAATCCACTTAAGTTTCTGCCTAATAAATGCTATGAATATTCTAGCAATTCAAGTCCAGCTTCAGCAACACAGCAAGACCCCCCCTCTTTTCAAAAACTAAAGACATGGAAAAGCATTTTGAGGGTGGAAGACAAGCCTACCCATGGATTTTGCCATAGAAACCTGATGTCATAGTGGCGACCATGACAACATTTTGACAGAGACCAGTGTAGCCTAAGGTGTTTGGCCTCCTCCAAGAGTGTGGGTTTCCCTGTGAGCCTGTCTGGAGTGTAGGGAGATAAAGGGTACCCAATGCAAGTTCCCTCATTCCTGTAGGGGACCAGCCCCCACACAACTTGTGGGTATTCCTAATGCTTGGCAAATAAAGAGACAAGCTAGGATTGAAAAAGAATGGGCTCAAGTAAGTACATAGATCTGAACAAGAGCATATTGTGGGATACTTTCTGTGAGGTTCACAAAAACTGAAAGTAGAGAAGCTACTTTGATCTCATCATTAGAGAAAAAGTTTAGCAAGTAAAATTTATGGCCATCAGGAACTTCATGCTTTGTAGTAGTCCCCAATGGCCATCTTAATGATGGCTTCTTCCAAAACAATGAATTCACTGGCTTGAGGAAATACCATGATGTTTAGCATAAATTTGTGATAAATTTGTATATTTTGACTATGTAATGTGATCCCCATGAATCTCTTAGATTGGTATTTAAATAAGCAGTTGCTTAGAAGACCTTCCTAGCAATTTGAGATTGAAATATGCATTCTTGCATAATTTCTACACTTTTATCCATCCCATAATGAATTTTTTTGGAGACAAAATTTCTGTTTCCTGGGCTGAAGTGCAGTGGCATCATCATAGCTCACTGCAACCTCAAACTCCTGGGTTCAAGCAGGCCTCTTTCCTCAGCCTCTCAAGTAGCTAGAACTATAGATGCACACCTTCACACCTAGATAATTTTTCTATTGTTTTTGTAGAGACAGGGTCTTGCTATGTTGCTGAGATTGGTCTTGAACTCCTGACCTCAAGTTATCCCCCCACCTCAGCCTCCCAAAGTGCTAGGGTTACAGTCATGAGCCACAACTCTTGGCTCTATAATGAAATTTTTAAGAATCCAAGAATTTATCCGGTGTTAGAAATATCAGGTACAATAATTCAGTATTTTAAAGATAATAATTGCCTTATAGTTTTCTCTATTATTATGATATTTTCATTTCTGCCCATCAGAAGGATTTGTGCATAAACCTTCCCTGAATATTTAGATACATCTCATTGTAAGTTATTATTTCTGTTTTGGTAAAAGGTAATGTGAACCAATTTAGTTATATGTGGTATGGACCTGTTAATGTGACTAGAGCATATTAACAGGACCTTTTCTCATGATTAAGTTAATTACATTAAACACTTGGAAAATACAAATGTATTTCAAATGTGCACATGCACGTATTTAAAGTATATGCTTTAATAAGTTCTGACACGTATATACACTGTGAAACCAACTATAGTCAAGATAAGTAATATATACATAAACCTAAAAGCTTCCTCATGTGCTTTAGTAATCCCTCCACTTATTTGTCTCCAGCCTCTAAATCTCGTCTCTCAACCCCTGACTGTTCCTAGGCAACCATTAACTTCTGTGACTATTTATTAATTTTTACTTTTTATAGTTTATAAATATGGAATCATACCAGTGACTTAAGAATTATACAAGATATCCATGAAACAAAAATATTTGTGCAACTTTAATATTTTGGTAGAATAGAATCATAAAAATGTGTTCTTTTTTGGCTTCTCACAGTCAACCTAATTATGTTTACATTAATCCATTTGATACATGTATGAGTAGTTTCTTCTTTGTTACTGAGTAGTATTCAATTATATGGATAAATCACAATTTATTTATTCATCTGCTATCTGATGATGAGCATATGGGTTGTTTCCAAAGTGGAGTTCTTTTAAGTAGAACTGATATGAACATTGGTGTATAAATCTTTACATAGACACATGATTTTTTTCTCTAGGATAAATACTTAAGAGCCCAATGGCTGAATCATGTGATAGTTGCAAGATTAATAATGTAAGATACTACCAAACTATTTTTCAAAGTGGTTATACCTTTTTCATTCTCACCAGTAGTGTCTGAAAGTTACATCCTTTATAATCTTTCCAATGTGTGATACAGTCAGTAGTTTTAATTTTGGTCATTTTCTGGGGTGTATAATGGTATCGTATTGTAGTTTATAATTTCCTAATGACTAATGATGCTAAACATCTTTTCATGTGCTTAATTGACATTTGTGTATCTTCTTTGATAATGCATTTGTTCAAATATTTTCCTCTTGTATTTTTGGGAATGTATTTGGCTCTAATGGGTTTTGCGAAATTTTCTATATTCTGGATACAAGTCCTTTATCAGATATATTATTTGAAAATGTTTTCCTCCCAGTCAGTGGCAAATCTTTTCGTTTTTCTCAATAGTGTCTTTTTTTTTTTTTTTTTTTTTTTTTGAGACAGAGCCTCAAGCTGTCCCCCTGGGTAGAGTGCTGTGGCATTACAGCTCATTGCAACCTCCAACTCCTGCCTCTGCCTCCCAAGTAGCTGGGACCACAGGCACCTGCCACAACGCCCGGCTATTTTTTGGTTGCAGCCGTCATTGTTGTTTAGCAGTCCGGGTTGGGGATTCAAACCTGCCACCTTAGGTGTACATGGCTGGTGCCTTAGCCGGTTGAGCTATAGGCGCCAAGCCCTCAATAGTGTCTTTAGAACAGCAAAACTTTTTGTTTTATTTTACTTTATTTTATTTCTTTTCTATTGTTTGGGAGTCATTGAGGATACAAAGAATTAGGTTAGGTTTTAATGACTCATTGTATTTGTTAGGTAAATTCTCTATTATAATTATGTCCTGCCCTCAAGAGATGTGCCATACACCATAAATTCCTATCCTTTTCCCTCCTCCCTTCTCTCCACTCCCTCCTTCCCATAACCCCTCCTTGGATTAGATCATCTACTGCCTTCATGTTAGAATTGAGTATATTGGATTCTTGCTTCTTCATTCTTGTGATGCTTTACTAAGAAGAATGTGTTCCATCTCAATCCAGGTTAATACAAAAGATGTAAAGTCTCCATCCTTTAATGGCTGCATAACATTCCATGGTATACATATACTACAACTTGTTAATCCATTCCTGAGTTGGTGGGCATTTAGGTTGGTTCCACATTTTGGTGAGAGTAAATTGAGCTGCAATAAACAGTCTAGTACAAATGTCCTTATGATAAAATGATTTTTTTTCTTCTGAGTAGATGCTTCAGCAGCCATCACAACAATGACAAAAATAAACAAATGGGACTTAAACTGAAAAGCTTCTGCACAGATAGGGACAGAGAAAGTAAAGCAAAAAGACAACCTTCACAATGGGAAAAGATATTTTCAGGGTATGAATCTGACAAAGGGTTGGTAACTAGAATCTGTAGAGAACTCAAATCAATCAACTAAAAAAGAGTAAACAAAGGTGTTGCCTGTGGCTCAGTGAGTAGGGCACTGGCCCCAAATACTGAGGGTGACGGGTTCAAACCCAGCCCCGGCTAAACTGCAACAACAACAACAAAAAAAAATAGCTGGGCGTTGTGGCAGGCACCTGTAGTTCCAGCTACTAGGAAGCCTGAGGCAAGAGAATCACCTAATCCCAAGAGCTGGAGGTTGCTGTGAGCTGTAAAGCCATGGCACTCTACCAAGGGCAATAAAATGAGACTCTGTCTCTAAAAAAAAAGAGTAAACAATACCGTCTACCACTGAGCAAGAGATATGAATGGAACCTTCTGTGATGAAGACAGACAAATGGCTAATAAACATTTGAAAAAAAATTCATCTTCCATGATCATCAGAGAAATACAAATCAAAACCACCTTGAGATATCCTCTAACCCCAGTGAGAATAGCCCACATCACAAAGTCTCAAAGCTGTAGATGCTGGAGTGAATATGGAGAGAAGGGAACACTTTTACACTGCTGGTGGGATAGCAAACTAAAACAACCTTTTTGGAAGGAAGTATGGAGAATCCTCAAAGAACTCAAATTAGACCTCCCATTTGATCCTGCAATCCCATTACTAGGCATCTACCCAGAATTTTGCAAATGTTTTTTCTGCAACTGTTTAGAGGATCATATGGTCTTTGTTTTTGCTTCTGTTGATAGGATGTATTACATTGATGCATTTGCTTATGTTAAACCAGCCTTGCATCCTGAATGAAGCCTACTTGATCATGATGTATAATTTTTTTAATGTGTAGCTGCACTCTATTAGCTTAGATTTTATTGAGTAATTTTGCATCAATATTCATTAGTGAAATTGATCTGTAGTTCTCCTTTTTGACTGAGTGCTTTCCTGGTTTTGGAAAGTGATGTTTGCTTCATAGAATGTGTGGGAGAAGGTTCCTTCCTTCTGAGTGTTTTGGAATAGGTTCTGCAGTATAGGTGCAAGTTCATCTTTGAAGGTTTGATAGAATTCTGGTGTGAAGCCATCTGGGCCCAGGCTTTTTTGTTTGTTTGTTTGAAGCTTTTTTATTGTTTCTGTAATCTCAGTGCTTGAGATTGGTCTGTTCAAGAGATCTATTTCTTCCTGGTTAGGTTTAGGAAGATGGTATGATTCCAGGCATTGGTTCATTTCCTCCACATTGTTAAATTTCTGGGCATAGAATTTTCAGTAGTAGTCAGAAATAATCTCTTGTGTCTCTGTGGTATCATTTGTTATTTCTCCCTTTTTGTTTGTGATTGATGTCGATAGTACATGGTCTTGATTACTGTAAGTTTATAATGAGCCTTGAAATCAAGCAGTGTTTGTTCTCCAACTTTTTTTTCAAAATTGTTTTTCATAACATAGATCTTTTTCATTTCCACATGTAGCTCCTCAGTTTTTTTTTTTTTAATACACTAGGATTTTTATTGGGATTTCGTTGAATCTCTAGATCAGTTTCAGAGATTTTTCGTCTTACTGATACTGACTCTTCTGACTCAAGAAGTGATAGAATATCCCAGAGATAATTTTATATGACAGGTACAAAAAGTCAGTCACTAGAGGAAAATAGTTATGATACTTTTAATTTTGATACATGGACAGAATTTAGTTAACTGTAGATTTTTTTCTTCTTTATTTTCTGCAAATCCACCTGCATAAATTTCTGGCATCTTAAGTTGTGAGAGAGAGGAAAAAAAAACAGCTACAGCTATGAGTATGTATTTTCAGGAACACTTAGGGATAATTACTGGGTAACATATAAGTCCTATTCAGTTACTAGCACATATTAGGAATCAAAACAAGGTGGCGGTGGTTTATTTTTCCCCTGGCTTTATTTGGCCAATATGGTTACCACGATACTCAGTAATTACTGTGGTATTTGTCACACACCGATAATTTTTTTAAATTTTGTTGTTGTTGTTGAGACAGTGTCTCACTTTCTTGCCCCCAGTAGAGTGCTGTGGCATCATAGCCATAGCTCACAGCAACCTCAAACTCTTGGGCTCAAGTAATCCTCTTTCCTCAGCCCCCGAGTAACTGGGACTACAGGCACCCCTGCCCCAAATGCCTGGCTATTTTTTAGAGACAGGGTCTCCTTGCTCAGGCTGGTCTTGAACTCCTGACATCAAACGATCCACCAACCTCGGCCTCCCAGAGTGCTGGGATTAGAGGTGTAAGCCACTGTGTCCAGCCAGACTGAGCATTTGTTTATTTTATTTTATTTTTGAGACAAAGTCTCACTATTTCACCCTCAGTAGAGTGCCATAGCATCAGAGCTCACAGCAACCTCAAAACTCTTGGGTTTAAGTGATTTTCTTGCCTCAGCTTCCCAAGTAGCTGGAACTACAGGCATCCATCACAACGCCCAGCTATTTCTTGGTTGTAGTTGTCATTGTTGTTTAGCAGGGCTGGGCTGGGTTAGAACCCACCAATTCCTGTGTATCTGGCTGGCATCCTAGTTGTTGAGCTACAGGTGCCAAGCCTGTAGTAAAATTTTTTAAATAATGAGATTTCTGATCATTTATCTTTGTAAAAACTAAAATGCAAGACAATATCTTAAATATTTTTTTCTTGTGTGGAAAAAACTATATAATTTCAGTATTGCAGATTGAGATATTTGAGTGACTGCAAGGTGAAGTACAAGTATTCAATGTCACACAGCTTTTATGTGGCACAATTAGTGAATTGCATTCACTCTGTCTCCAAAGTCTGTTCTCCTAACCAGCACACTTAGGAGGAAGGAAAAGACATTTGTTACTATATTAGCCTGCAGTGTTTGTTGATAGACAGGGTAGAAACTCTTTGGGTGGAAACTGTGTTTCAGTAGCCATTGTTTTGTGTACTAAAGCAGTGTTTTTCAACTTTTCTTATCTCACTGCACACTTGAACCTATAGTTAAACTTCCATGGCACACTTAAATTTTATTGATCAGAAAAAAACTAAAAAAGGAGTATAAATAATATGCTTACTGTGCTATGAACTTCTTTCTGTTCTGTGCTCTAGGCTTCATTGGTTTAGAGGCAGGGGTTGACACCAATGATGGTTAAGGCAGATGAGGTGTAGTGACTTACCGATGGTTATAGTTAGTAGATTAAGGTTGTCACTGTAGCCCAGGTAGTTCTCCTGTCATTGCCCGCCCATCACACACAGCATTAGCCTTGTTCTTACGTATGGTGAATTAATTTTCAAGGGCTACATCCTTCTTTAAGGTTAACCTGCATGCAATACAAAAAACAAACAAACAAATAAATGAAAACACCAAGTACCTTCAGATAAAAGGAAATGGAATGATTTTCCTATCATTTTCCAAATTTTATTGGAAATGTCAAAGGAAAATTCCTGGAATCTATAGCATGTGGTTTTTTATGTCTAGTTCCTTTCAATCAACATAATGTATTTGATAGTTACCTCTATTGTTGTCTGTAGTTGCAGATCATTCATTCTCACTGATGTACAGTATTATATCTTATAAATATTTCAAAATGTATGTATTTACTATGAGTATTTATATATTTTCCAGATTTGACTTATTATGAATAATGGTGATGTGAATATTCTTGTTCAAGTCATTTGAAAAGTCAATTATTTTCAATTCTTTTGGGCATGCATCAAAGAGTGCCATTTCAAACTCATAGTATATGTGTGTGTTCACCTCAGTAAATACTGCCAAGTAGTTTTTTAAAGAGGTTGTTCCAATCTGTATACCTACCAGCAGTGTTGAAAGCTTCACTGCTCCACTGCTCCACATCCTCACCAGTACATTGTACTTTCTATCATTTTTATTTTTGTTGTTCTGTGTATGGTGGTATCTCACTGTGGTTTTGTTTTAAATTTCTTTTTTTTAGAGCAGTAAACTATTTTTTTATTTTTAAATTTTTTTTATTAAATCATAGCAGTGTACATTAATACAATCATAAGGTACAGTGTACTGTTTCTGTATACAATTTGAAATACTTTCATCTAACTGGTTAAAATAGCTTTCATGTCTTTTTCTTAGTTATTGTGTTAAGACATTTATATTCTACATTTAGAGAGATTCATATGTAGCCTTATAGGATGAATCACCCTCCCTCCTCCACTCCCCTCTCTGCATATTCCTGGGCTAAAGTTGGGTTATAGCTTTCCTATTAGCTTCATAGTAGGGCTGAGTACATTGGACATTTTTTCTTCCATTCTTGGGATACTTCTCTAAGAAGAATATTTTCCAGCTCCATCCATGTAAACATGAAGGAGAAAAAGTCTCCATCTTTCTTAATGGCTGCATAGTATTCCATGGTGTACATATACCACAATTATTGATCCATTCGTGGATCAATGGGCTCTTGGGCTTCTTCCATGACCTAGCAATTATGAACTGGGCTGCAATGAACATTCTGATACAAATATCTTAATTGCAGTGTGATTTTTTGTCTTATGGATATATACCTAATAGAGGAATTATAGGATCAAATGGTAGGTCTATTTTTAGTTCTCTAAGTGTTCTCCAGATGTCTTTCCAAAAGGAACGTATTAGTTTGCAATCCCACCTGCAGTGTAGAAGTGTTCCCTTTTCTCCACAACCACTCCAGCATCTGTGATTTGGGGATTTTGTGATATGGGCTAATCTTACTGGAGTTAGATGATATCTCAAAATAGTTTTGATTTTCATTTCTCTGATGATTAAGGATGGTGAGCATTTTTTCATATATTTGTAGTCCATGTGCCTCTCTTCTTTAGAGAAATTTCTATTCAAGTCCCTTGCCCACCCTGAGATGGGATCACTTGTTTTTTTCTTGCTAATATGTTTGAGTTCTCTGTGGATTCTGGTTATTAAACCTTTGTCAGAGACATAACCAGAAAATACCTTCTCCCATTCTGAGGGCTGTCTACTTGCTTTCCTTAC
>NW_003852643.1:1047455-1070247 GCF_000181295.1 Otolemur garnettii | reverse complement strand
GATATTATCAAAAGCTTTTTCTGCATCAATTGAAAGAAGCATATGGTCTTTGTTTTTTAATTTTTTTATGTGATGAATTACGTTTGTAAATTTACATATGTTGAACCAGGCTTGAGATCCTGGGATAAAATCCACTTGGTCGTGGTGTATAATTTGTTTGATGTGTTGCTGGACTCTGTTTGTTAGGATCTTGTTGAGTATTTTTGCATCAGTATTCATTAGTGATATTGGTCTATAATTTTCTTTCTTTGTTGGGTCTTTTAATGGTTTGGGTATCAAGGTGTTGTTTGCGTCATAGAATGTGTTGGGTAGTATTCCATCTTTTTCTATATTTTGGAAAAGGTTAAGTAGTATAGGTACTAGTTCCTCTTTAAAGGTTTGGTAGAATTCTGATGTGAAGCCATTTGGTCCTGGGATTTTCTTTTTAGGGAGATTTCTATAGCTGATGCTATTTCACAACTTGATATAGGCCTGTTCAACATTTCCACTTGATTCTGGCTAAGTCTTGGAAGGTGGCGTGCTTCCAAGTATTGGCTGATTTCCTTCAGATTTTCATATCTCTGAGAATAAAGTTTCTTGTAATATTCATTAAGGATTTTTTGAGGGGTGTGTTGTTATTTCATCTTTACCATTTCTGATTGATGAAATTAGCGATTTTATTCTTTTTTCTTGGTTAGGTTGGCCAAAGGTTTACCTATTTTATTGGCCTGTTCAAAAAACCAACTTTTTGATTTATTGATCTGTTGTATAATTCTTTTGTTTTCAATTTCATTTAATTCTGCTCTACTTTGGTTATTTCTTTTCTTCTGCTGAAATTGGGACTGGTGTATTCTTCCTTTTGCAGTTGCTTGAGATGTCCCAATAAGTTATTAACTTCCTCTCTTTCCATTTTCTTGAGGAAGGATTGCAGTGCTATAAACTTCCCTCTTAGGACTGCCTTTGCAGTATCCCAGAGGTTCTTATAACTCGTATCTTCATTATCATTTTGTTCTAAGAATTTGGTAATTTTCTTCTTGATCTTGTCTCTGACCCACCTATCATTCAGCATAAGGTTATTTAGCTTCCAGGTTGTTGTATGAGTCTGCAGATTCCTGTTGTTACTGAGTTCAACTTTTAATCCATGATGATCTGAGAAGATGCAAGAAATAATTTCTATTCTTTTAAATTTGCTGAGGTTAGACCTGTGGCCTAAGATGTGGTTGATTTTGGAATATGCTACATGGGCAGATGAGAAAAATGTGTATTCAGTTTTGTTAGGATGAAATGTTCCGTAGATGTTTGTTAAATCCAAATGCTGAATGTTTAAGTTTAAATCTAAGATTTCTTTGCTAAGCTTCTTGTTGGAGTATCTACCCAACACTGCAAAAGGAGCATTAAAATCTCGAACTGTTTTGGAGCTGGGAAAAATCAAGTTGATCATGCCTATTAGAATATTTCTTATAAATTGAGGTGCATTCTGGTTGGGTGCATAAATATTGATAATTGAAATCTCATTGTATTGAGTATTACCCTTAAGAAATATAAAGTGACCATCCTTATCCTTGTTTATTTTGGTTGGCTTAAAGCCTATTGTATCTGTGAATAGAATTGCAACACCTGCTTTTTCCTGCTTTTCATTTGCCTGGAAAATAGATGACCATTCCTTCACCATGAGTCTATATTTGTTTTTTAAGGTAAGATGAGATTCTTGTATGGAACAGATATCTGGCCTGAGTTTTTGTATCCAGTCAGCCAGTCTGTGCCTCTTTAGAGGGCAATTTAAGCCATTCACATTGATTGAGAATATTGAAAAGCCTGGTATAATTTGGGGTATTGAGTTTTTCTAAGGTCCAGTGGACATCTTTAATCCTTTTGCCATTGTCGAAGTTGGAATTTGACCAAAATTTTCTGTGTGAATTTACTTATGTGGTAGAGGATTGTGCTGGTTATTATGGAGGATAGGTCTGAGAATATCCTGGAGGGATGGTTTAGTTACAGCAAATTTCTTCAACATGTGAATGTCATTAAAGTATTTAATTTCTCCATCATAAATGAAACTCAGTTTAGCTGGATACAGGATCCTGAGTTGAAAGTTATTTTGTTTAGGAGATTAAAATTCAATGACAAAGAGTCTAGCCTGAAAGGTTTAAGCAGAGAGATCTAGAGAGATCTGCAGTCATTCTCATATTCTTCCCCTTGGAGGGTATGGTTTTCTTACGTCTAGCTGCTTTCAGAGTTTTCTCTTTCATATTAACTTTAGTGAAGTTAATTATGATGTGCCTGGGGGATGTCTTGTTCAGATTAAGTCATGCTGCTGTTTTGAAACTGTCTGCTATCTGAATTTCAGAATCTCTAGTCATGTCTGGAAAGTTCTCTTTCATAAGTTTATGAAGAAGAGCCTCTGTGTTTTGTGAAGCAACTTTGTCGCCTTTAGGGATTTCTATAAGGTGAATATTAGTTTTTATTTTTTTAATTATCCCAGAGCTCTCTGAGACAGTGATCCGTTTTTGCTCTCCATTTAACTTCATCTTTTAGCACTTGGGTGCATTCAAAAGCTTTGTCTTCAAAGTCAGAGATCCTTTCTTCTGCCTGTAGCATTCTGCTACTGAGTAATTCTACAATATTTTTCAGATCTTTGAGGGCTGCAACCTCTTGCCTCAGTGTGTCAAAATCTTTGGTGATTTTATCTTTGAAATTATTGAATTCTTCAGACAGCTTTTGAATAGTTTGAAATTCTAATTCCCTCCTTTCCTCCATTCTGTTAATCTTATTTGCTATCCAGATTCTGAACTCAATTTCTGACAGCTCTGCCATCTGTTTATGGATGGGATCTTCAATTGCATCTGCCCCATCCTTCCTTGGAGGAGTTGATCTACCCTGGTTATTCAAATTACCAGAGTTTTTCCGCTGATTCTACCCCATGCTGAATTTACACCATGTGGAGACCATACCAGAACCGTTCAGTCAGTGGCTGCCACCAGAGAAGATGCCAGCTTCCTCTGGTTGCCCAGAGAGGCAGAGCATGTCTGTCCAGAAGAGCCTCAGTGGTGTGAGCCTTGTTTCTTCCCAGTTGCTGTGGCTGCTGCTCTTCCACCTTGGGGTACCACCATTCTAGTATGGTTCCCTCTCAATTGACCGTCCTCTCTTAGTTCTCAGGCAGCTGGCCAGGGATGCTGGGAAAGTACAGCTCTGGCAGTTCTTCGCCCACCTAGTATGGGTGCCTGGAGTGGGGAACTTCTCCACCACAGCCCGTGGTATGCGCGTGGCTCTAGCAAGCAGTTCTGGGCCCACTCAGAGTCGGGGACTCCTCCACTGGCCCCCCTGGGGCATGCGAGGCTCTAGCAAGCAGTTCTGGGCCACCCCTGAGCAGTGAATTCTTCTGCTGCTGCCCACGGGGTGCTCGTGGCTCTAGCAAGCAGTTCTGGGCCCGCCAGGAATGGGAACTCCTCCTCTGCCGCCTGTGGGGCACACGCAGGTGTAACAAGCAGTTCTGCACCCACCCAGCCTTGGTGATGGGAGCAGGGAACTCGGTGGCCACCTGTGGGTCTAACAAGCAGTTCTAGGCCCACTGGGCCGAGGTGCCGAGAGCAGAGAACTCAGCAGCCACATGTGGGGCAGGAGCAGGTCTAGCACGCAGTTCTGGGCCCACCCAGCCTGGGTTCTGGGAGCAGGGAACTTGGCGGCCACCCATGGGAGACACACAGGTCTAGCAAGCAGTTCTAGGCCCGCCAGGCTTTGGTGTTGTGAGTGGAGAACTCAGCGGCTGCCCATGGCGTGCACATGTGTCTAGCAAGCAGTTCTGGGCCTGCCTGACCTGGGTGCCAGGAGCAGGGTGCGTGCAGGTCTAGCAAGCAGTTCTGGGCCCACCCAGCCTGGTGCCGGGAGCCGGGAACTCTGCAGCCACCCATGGGACTTGCACGGCTCTTGCAGGTGTTGGGCCTTGGGAGTGGGGATCACCTGTGCCCAGGGAATGCATGTGACTCTAACAGGTCTCTGGCTGCAGGGCCAGGACTGGGAGCTTGGTCCTGCAGGGGCGGGGACAGTGCTCCTGGTCCCCCCCCCCACTTTATCTGTAGGCAAGGGGGGAAGGGTGGACTGGAAGTTCAAAATGGTAGCATTCGTTCAGTTTTTCTGCCTGGCGAGAGAATGTTGGGGATCTCTGCAGGGTCACTCTAGGGGAGTAGACCCCCCTTCCTATAGCTCTCACATGTTGGGTGAGATAATAGGTCCTCAGTTCACCATTCGCCTGTAGAAAACTTACAGGAGCAGATGAAGAGAAAACCACAACTTTCTTGGGGAGGGGATGGAGACTTTTCCTTTGGGGTGTATTAGGTACCTGGAGATTGCTTTCTTGAGGTCTCAACTTGCCTCAGCAGAGGTATCCTGTAGATATCACTCTTCTCCTTAGCTGGGCTCCCAATCTTCAACTTTGTTGGGTATTTTCCAGACATTATCTTTCCCTCTGGATGGGAGCTTCTGTTGGAGGCTGGCACCTGTTGGCCATCTTGCCCCTCCCCCCCTTAAATTTCTATTAAATCTAACTTTCTTTCAAGTACTTTTATGCTAAAGAATGTCTTTTTTCTCTTATTGGCCTTCCAATTTATTTGCTTAAGAAACTCTATGTTTTGTCCTGTGGAGTTTGCATTCTGAATTTTGATGATTATATCTCTATTGTGTTGTATTTATATATTTCTCTGGCCCCTTATATTTCCTTACTTATATTTTCAGTCTTGATCAGATTCTGGTCGTTTGGCAATAGTACCTCAGACGTGGTATTGTGCTTCCTATAACCTTCCCCTAGAAGTCTCATCTTGTCTGCTTGTCTCTTATCCTGTGACTTTAAGATTGATCACTGTGGGCTTGGTGCCCATAGCACAGTGGTTATGGCACCAGCCACATACACTGAGGGTGGTAGGTTCAAACCCAGCCTGGTCGGCTAAATAACAATAACTACAACAAAAAATAGCCCAGCATTGTGGCAGGTGCCTGTAGTCCCAGCTACTTGGGAGTCTGAGGCAAGAGTATTGCTTGAGCCCAAGAGTTTGAGGTTGCTGTGAGCTGTGACACCACAGGAATCTACCAAGGGCAACTCTTTTTGAGACTGTCTCAAAAAGAAAAAAAAATTGATCAGTGTGCCATAACCCTCATCCATGCATTATAAAAATTCTCATCTGCTTTACCACTCATATTTTTTGCAGCTTCTGAAGATTTTGTCTAGAGCTACATTTCATTAAAGGTTTCACACTGCAATGTACTGTCTTTTAGCTGAAATTCCATTATAAAAGAAACTTCTTGTTATCAAATATTAGGTTATGTTTGGATATAGTATGTGCAGACAGGGTAGAGTGACTGTTAACTTCTTTTATGATTTTTCTACTCTAAGTGAGTTGTTTCCCTGAGATCCTCCAAAGGTAATCTGTGAGCTCATTTTGTTATTATTTTTCCTTTATTTATAGATATTTCTATATTTGATGTGCTTTAATCATTGTGGTTATTAATGTTTTTATATTCAGAATTTTCTGTTTGGCTAGTTGGAGTCCTTTCATGTTGACTTCTGAGTATTTTTTTTTTAATTTCAGAATATTGTGGGGTACACATGTTTTGGTTACATGGTTTGCTTTTGTATATTTTAAGTCAAAGTTGTAAGTGTGCCCTTCACTCAGAAAGTGTGAGGTGTACCCAGTAGGTGTCGATTTACCCATCCCCACTTCCCACCTACTTGAATTTTGTTGAGGTTTGCTTCCATAAGTACATATGAATGTTGACCAACTAGTTCTAATTTAGTATTGAGTACATGTGGTATTTGTTTTTCCATTCTTGTGATATTTCACTTAGGAGAATGATCTTCAGTTCCATACAGGTTGTTACAAAAGATACTAGGTCACCATTTTTTTATTAGCAGAGTAGTAGTCCATCCATGCCAGCATCTGTTGCTTTGACATTTTTTGAAATAAGTCATTCTCACTGGAATTAGGTGATATCTTAATGTGGTTTTGATTTGCATTTCCTTGATGATTAGAGACATGGAGCATTTTATAATGTGTTTGTTGACCATTAGTCTATCTTCATTTGAAAAGTTTCTGTTCTCATCTTTTGCCAAGTTTTTATGGTGTTTTTTGATCTTGCTGATTTGCTTGTGTTCTTTATAGACTCTGGTTATCAGCCCTTTATTGGATGAAGAGCATGCAAATATTTTCTCCCATTCCATAGGTTGTATATTTGCTGTATTGATTGTATCCTTCATTATGCACAAATTTTTAAATTTGATCAGGTCTCATTTGCTTATTTTTGTTGTTTCAGTGATTGCTTTTGAGGTCATCTTAAATTCTTCACTTAGGTTGATATCTATAAGATGTTTTCCAATATTTTCTTCTAGAATTCTTTTAGTTTCATGTCTTGGGTTCAGGTCTGTTATCCATTGTGAATTAGTTTTTGTGAGTGGTGAATGGTGTTATGTGGATCCTGTTTCAGTCTTTTACATATGGCAATCCAATTTTCCCAGAACCATTTATTGAACAGAGATTCTTTTCCCTAGTGTATGTTTTTGTCCACTTTGTCAAAGATCAGATGGAAATACAAGGATAGTTTCATATCTAGGTTCTCTTTTCTCATCCATAGGTCTATTACTATTTTATGCCAGTACCATGCTGTTTAGGTTAATATAGCCCTATAGGATAGCCTGAAGTCTAGTAAAGTGATGACTCTAGATGTGTTCTTACTACACAGGTTTGCATTTGCTGTGGGGGGTCTTTTCTGATTCTATACAAAGCATAGAACTATTTTTTTTAATCTGTAAAAAATAACCTTAGTATTTTAATGGGGATTGTACTGAATCTGTAAATCACTTTGAACAGCATAGACATTTTAACAATGTTGATTTCTTTTCTTGGTGTTTTGTAAATCTCCCTATAGAAGTCTTTCACCTCCTTAGTTAAATATATTCCTAGGTATTTCACTTTATTTGATGCTAATATGAAAGGTATTGTGATTTTGATTTGATTATCAGCTTGACTGTTGTTGGTATGTATTAAAGCTTCTGATTTGTGTACATTGATTTTGTAACCTGAGACTTTGCTAAATTTATTTGTTAATTCCAGCAAGTCTCTTGCTTGAATGTTTGTGATTTTCTAGATATAAGATTATATTATCAGCACTGAACAATAGTTTGATCTCTTCTTTTTCCATTTTCATACTCTGGTTTTCCTTCTCTTTTCTGATTGTTTTGACTAGGATTTCCAGCACTGTGTTAAATAGAAATGGCAAATGTGGGCAAACTTGTCTGGTTCCAGTTCCAAACAGGAATGCTTTAAATTTTTGCCTGTTTAATATGATATTAGCCATGAGTAGCTTTTATCATTTTTAGGTATGTACGTACCAGCTATGCTTATTTTCTTAAGTGTTCTTATCAAAAAAGTGTGCTATATTTTGTCAAATGCTTTTTCTGGATCTATTGAGAGGACCTTTGGTTTTGCTTCTATTTATGTGATAAATTACATTTATAAATTTGCATATGTTGAACCATCCTTACATCTCTGGGATGGGGCCAACCTAGTCATGATGAATTATTTTTTTGATGTGAAGCTGAATTCTATTTGCTAAGACTTTATTAAGAATGCTTCCATCTATATTCATAAGAGATATTGGTCTATAGTTTTTGTTGTTGTTGTTGTTGTGTCCTTTCCTGGCTTTAGTATCAAAGTCATACTTGCATCATTGAACAAATTGGGAGGGTTCCTTCCTTCTAAATATTATGGAATAATTTTCTGTAATATAGGTACTAGTTATTCATTGTAGGTTTGGTAAAATTTAGGTATGAACCCGTTTGGTCTGGGACTTTTTTTGCTAGAGTATTTTTACTGTTGCTTTGATTTTAGTGCTTTATATTGATCTGTTCCACTGTTCTAGTGCTTCCTGATTGAACCAAGGGAGGTAGTGTGTTTCCAAGAATTTGTCTATTTCCTCCACATTTTCAAGATTATAAGCTTAGAGATATTTATAATATTCATTTATAATATTCAGATTATATTTTATATTTCTGCAATATCAGTTGTGATTTCTCCTTTTTTTCCTTCCCTTTGATTTTACTTATTAGGGTCCTTACAGTTTTGTTTCTCATTAATCTGGCCAAAGGCTTATCAATTTTGTTTATCTTTTCAAAGAACCAACTTTATGTTTTATTAATCTTCTCAATGGTTCTTTTGTTCTCAATTTCATTTAGTTCTGCCTTGATCTTGGTTATTTTTTTTCTTCTGCTGTGTTTGGGATTGGTTTTCTCTGTTTCAGTTGCTTGAGATGATTCACTAAATTGTTGATTTGTGATCTTTCTCTCTGTTGGATGTGGGTATTTAAGTCTATGAGTTTTCCCCTCAGTAATTATTTGGTAATATCCCACAGATTTTGATAACTTGTAGACCCATTATTATTTAGTTCAAAGAATCTTTGTTTACCATCTTTAGATCCTCCTTGACCCAAGTATTATTCAGCAGTAGATTGATTAGGTTTCCATGATTTTGTGTAGGGAGGAGTGTTTATGTTGGAATTGATTTCTAATTTTATTCCACTGTGGTTTGAGAAGATACATGGTATAATTTCTATTTTTCTTTAGATTTTTTTGAAACATGTCTTGTAGCCTAGGATGTGATTAGTCTTAGAGAATGACTCATGAGATGATGAGCAGAATGTATATTCAGTAGTTTTGGGGTATAATATTCTGTAAATGTCTGTTAGGTTCTTTTGTTCTACAGTCATGTTTAAAACCACTATTTCCCTGCTTAGTTTCTGCTTGGAGGATCTGTCCAGTTCTTTCAGGTTGGTGTTGAAGTCCCTGGCTATAACAATGCTGTTGTTTACCATTTTGTTTAGATCAAATAGGATTTGCTTTATAAATCTTGGTTCACTTGTGTTGGGTGCATAATTATTTATGATTGCTATATCTTCTTACCGAGTTGTTACCTTAATCAACAGGTTCTCGGCTTGTACTTTTTATCCATTCAGCTAGTTTGTGTCTCTTCAGTGGTGAGTTCAAGCCATGTATATTTAGTAAGAGAATTGATAAGTGGGTTGGATTTCTGTCCATCCTGTTTTGTAGAACTCTATTGCTTTGTTTTATTCCTTGGACCATTGTGGTATCTAGGCTTTGACCTTTAGCTTTTGAGTATTTTTATACTGGTTGGAGTCTACGGTGCTGATTTGTATGGAGTCCAGATCTGATTGCTTCTTGCACGCCAGGTCTAGTTATGACAGATTTCCTCAAAGATTTTTTTTTCCCAGGAAAAGACTCAATTTCTCCATCAAATGTGAAACTTACTTATGCAGGATACAAAATTATAGGTTGGCAGTTGTTCTGTTTAAAAAGTTTAAAGATAGGGGCCCACTCCCTTTTGTCTTATAGGGTTTATGCTAAGAAGTCTGCTATTATCCTGGTGAGTTTTCTCTTGTAGGTCAGTTGTTGCTTATGTCTAGTGGCTCATAATTTTTTTTTTTTTAATTTTTGGCCAGGGCTGAGTTTACACCCACCACCTCTGGCATATGGGGCCAGCGTCCTACTCCTTTGAGCCACAGGCGCTGCCGGTAGCTTGTAAAATTTTCTCTTCATTTTGGCTTTGGCCAGTTTGATTACTATTTGTCTTTGAGATGTTCTGTTTCCAATGTGTCTTCCCAAAACTTGATGACCATTTTGTATCTGGATGTCTGAATCTCTGGTGATATTAGGGAATTTTTCTTAAATAATACCTTCAAATCGAATTTCTATATTTTTAGCACACTCTTCTTCTCCCTCAAGGATACCTGTGAACACATATGTTTGTACATTTTCACAGTCCCAAATACCTAAGACATTGTTATGCCTTTGTTATCTTTTTTCTGCCTTCTTAAATCACTGGGTTAGCTTGAGAGCCTTGTCATCAAGGTCAGAGATTCTTTCTTCTAATGGCTTAATCTGTTGCTGAAACTCTCCACTGTGTTTTCAGACACCCTGAATGACTCTTTCATTTCTGTAAGTTCCATTATATCTTTCATAATATTTTCCATTTCTGTGGCAGCTTTTTCATTAATTTCTTGAAATACTTTGTTTGGTTTCTTTTTTGCTGGTTTTCAACTTTATGTTCATTTCCATTCATTTTTTTTTTTTTTGAGACAGAATCTCAAGTTGTTGCCCTGGGTAGAGTGTCATGATATAGCTTAAAGCAACCTAAAACTCTTGGGCTTAAGTGATTATCTTGCCTCAGCCTCCCAAGTAGCTGGGACTACAGGCACCCACCACAACGCCCAGCTATTTTGTTGCTGTTGTTGTCACTGTTGTTTAGCAGGCCCTGGCCAGGTTCAGACCCATAAGTGAGCATGGCAACTCAGCACTCCCTGGTCCTATTGTTCCCCACGTAGTCTTTATCCTGTTATATGTATCTTCCCATCATCTGTTTCCTTGGTGTTTTTTTCTCCCCTGCTCTGAGTGTCCTACATATTTTCTCTGTGATTTTGCAATGCTGTTTGTGAGACAAGTGATCCAAATGGAGTCAGCTGCCTGCACCTTTCTCTATTTTTCATGGGAAGGGCATTTTTGCAGGCTGTTTCTAGTCCTCCATTTTTCTGTGAGCCCTGAGTCTTGTATTTTTAATAACTTTATGTATTGGTGGGATATGGTGTAATATTTTGATATGTTTACCTTGTGGAATGACTAAATCAAGTTATTTAACAAATCTATCACATCACATTCTTATTTTGTGATAAGACAATTAAATTTTACTCTTTTATCAATTTTGAAAAATTTAATGCATTATTATTTATTATACTCATCATCTGTATGATCGATCACTAAAGTTTATTCCTCTTGTCTAAGTCAAACTTTGTACCCTTTGATCAACAGTTCTCCTTTTCTCATCCCCACAATTCTACTTTCTACTTCTATGAGTTCAACTTTTTTAGATTCTGCATATAAGTGAGATCATGCAGTATTTGTCTTTCTGTGCCTGGCTTATTTCTCTTAACATAATGCCCTACAGGTTTTCCATGTTGTCACAAATGAGAAAATTTCTTTTGTAAGGCTGAATAGTATCCCTCTGAGAATATACATTCCATATTTTTTTATCTACTCATCTGATATTAAATACCTAAGGTTGCAGGCGGCACCTGTGGCTCAAAGGTGTAGGGCACTGGTCCCATATGCTGGAGGTGGCAAATTCAAACCCAGCCCCAGCCAAAAATTGCAAAAAAAAAAAAATACTAAGGTTGCTTCCATATCTTTGCTATTGTTAATAATGCTGCAATGAATATGGGAGTCCAAATATCTTTTAGACATACATACGATTTCAATTGTTTTGGATAATATACCCAGAAGTAGAATAGCTAGATCATGTAGTAATTTATTTTTAATCTTTCTGAGGAAAATCTATGTTTTTTTTTTCCCAACATGGCAGTATTAATTTACTTTCCCACCCACAAAGTTCAGAAGATTCCCTTTTTCCACACTTTCACCCATACATTTTTATCTTTTGTCTTTTTGATAATAGCCATTTTAACAGATATGAGGTGATATCTCATTATTGTTTTAATCATGATAAGTGATGATAAGCAATCTTTCATGTATCTGTTGCCCATTTGTCTGTCTTTTTTTTTTTTTTTGAGACAGAATCTTACTCTGTTGCTTCAAGCTAGAGTGTTGTGGTGTCATCCTAGCTCATAGCAACCTCAAACCCCTGGGCTCAGCGATCCTCCTGCCTCAGCTATCCAAGTAGCTGGGACTACAGGCACCCGAAACAACACCTGGCTAATTTTTTTTATTTTTAGTGGAGATGGTGTCTTATTCTTGCTCAGGCTGGTCTCAAACTCCTGAGCTGAAGCTATCTGTCCTCCACCACCTACCACAATGCTAAGATTACCTGGCTTATGTCTTCCTTTGAGAAATGTCTATTTAGGCCCATTTTATGATTGAGTAATTTGTTTTCGATTGAGTTGTTTGAGGTCCTTATATATTTTGGATATTATCCCCTCATTGGGTGTAGCATTTATAGATATTTTCTCCCAATTGGTAGGCTTTCTCTTCCTTAGTCTTTTTGATATGCTCTCTGGCATTATAGTTTGGTCCAGAGTCATTCAGTATAATCACTACTCAGTCCTGGAGTCAGATATTTCTTCAAGACAGCCTGATTCCTTTTAGTGGGAAATATTTCTTAGCGGAAATAATCTGGATGTTAGACTTGCTCATTGCTACTGAGGTGGTCTTTGTTTCTTGCCATTTTCAGTGAATGGAGACAGTAAATATGTATTATATTTTTAAGAGAATATATATCATCAGCTTCGATCCTGGGCTGCTCCTCTGTCCCATATAGATAATCATTTTTATGATCTTGTTTTTCTTTTGTTTTAACCCTCCAGGTTTTAAAAATATATACAAATACATTTGTATTACTTTTCTTCCCCTTTCATAGGTAGATGGTGGCAAATTCTATACCAATGCTGTCCAATATACATTTATACAGAGACAAAAATCTTTTGAATCTGCACTGTCCAACACAGTAGGTACAAGTTACCTGAGTATTTTATTCAAGAATCAAACATTGACTGCATAAAATATGTTAAATATGATGGAGTAATTGAATCATATCTGATTCAGTCTGATTGCATTTAATTTTAAGTAAATTAAAATAGCTGCTTGTGGCTAATAGATGCCATATTATTGGACAGCAGCAGCTCTACACACTTTTCTGCACTTGGTTCACTTAACAACATATACTGGAGATCACTACAATACAATACAGAGAGGGAGTCTTCATTGCTTTTTATGGCTGCATAGTAAGTGGGCCATTATGAACATTTTGAGATATACAAAAATCAAGGAACATAAAATCCACACAGATGGAGACAAATTAAGCCCTCCCAGAAACATCAATAAGCTAAGTTTATTTTGGGGCTGAAGAAAATGCTCTAGGTTAAGATAGTGGTGCTCGTTGTTCATCCTCGAGCATATGTTATAAACCACAAAGTTATGCTCTTTAAAATGGTGGATCATATGGTATATAAATAACATTTCAATAAAACTGTGTCTACTTAAATAGCAAAACCTTTCTAAAAGACATTTTAGTTTTTCAAATTTAAAAAAAGTGCTTTGGCACATTGTTTTAAAAAGATAACTGAACAGCAATGCCTTGAGGTATACTTGCTGTTAGCTCATAGGACAGAAGGGCTACAAGCTTAATCTTTTATATAATCCCAGTTTTTGAGTCTTAGAGCAGTAATTTATAAGTTTGTGTCCCTAGGTAAAATTACCTAACCTTTAATTTCTGTTCCCTGATCCAAGTAATGGGGATAAATATTGGCAATGGATAGAATTGTTAGGATTAAATTGAAATGTAAAGTATTTGTCATATAGTAGTTGTGCACATGCTAATAGCCTACCATTCAGGTTCTCTTCCTAAAGAGCAATGGTTTGTGCTGCTGCTTCCTGGGTTCAGCTTGACATCTCAGGAATAAGCCAGTCCATGTGGTGCCCACAACCAGGCTGCCTGGCCTACGGGACAGGATTTCATACTCACAATCATCTTCAACAGAAGTGGGGACAATTACCAACAGGGGAATAACATAGCCCTGATTTCATAATGGGGAAATTCCCACTATCAGTCCTTAAGCTCTGGAAAGCCATCATCTAAATAGGAAGCTGCTATTTAGTGTGTACAGAAGGCAAGGCACAGTTTTTTGCTTTGTTTTGTTTTGTTTTGTTTTTTGAAATAGAGTCTCATTTTTGTCACTCTCAGTAGAGTGCTGTAGCATCATAGCTGATAGCAACCTCAAACTCTTGGGCTCAAATGATCCGTTTTCCTTACCCTCCCAAGTAGCTGGGACTATAGGTGCCTACTACAATGCCTGCCTATTTTTAGAGGTAGGGTCTTTCTCTTGCTCAGACTAGTCTCAAACTCCTGAACTTAAGCAATCCACCTGCCTTGACCTCCCAGAGTGCTAGGATTATAGGCGTGAGCCACTGCACCAGGACTAAGATGTTTTTTAATTGTAAAAAATAGAGAAGGAGGGAAGGAAGGAAGGAAGCCCAAGATGACAGAGTACAGCCATCTCCTCACCAGCCACTTTTGTTGAGATTTGGCAAGGGAAATCCAGCTACCCCTTGCTGGAGTGTCCCACCCAGGAACATCATTCTGGGAGCACAGTGAGACAACAGGGGGACTCCAGGATCTGAGGAGAAGGTCAGGAGCAATGGAAGACCAGCACACAAGGCAAATGCCTGGGCGCTGCACAGACCAGCCCTTTGGAAGAGGGCTGCAGACAACAAAAGCCCATCATGCTGCTTTTTAGACTTAGGAGTTCCTCAGAGCAGTATTGGTAGGGCTTGAGCAAGTGAGTGAAATTGAATAGCACCTGGAAGCCGGATTTGGACCTTTGAGGGATTTGAACTCCAGGAGGGATTAGACAGTATTGTGCAGGGGATGCTGGGGAAGAATAGCCCACAGGGTCCCACCACACAGCCAGCTCTGGATGGCATGCTAAGCTCAAGCAGATACTCTTGGGGCAAGTTGGACAGATTCTGCACCCCTGTGCAGACCCATTTATGGCCATGGGGAACTATTTGCATGGTTGAGATGTGTCTCCCAAGAAGTCTAGTGGGAGCTTCCAGCTCCCTACCATGTATGAATTAAAGGCTAGTGAAGCCAACATGATCTGACTGAGATCAAATAAATCAGGACAATAGGACTGGGTCTCTACAGCAACTAGATAGCAGTTTCTTCCCCCATCATACACAGTAGAAACAGCATGTCTGTTTTTCATCTCTTAACCCTGGAGCAAAACCTAGTGTCCAGGCAAATATATTGTGTTTTAGGTGTGTGTGTGTACACACACAAACACACACACACACATTATTTTCCTTTTTAAAAAAATTCCTTCCCTAGAAGAAAGCGTAGGGAAAACAATTGAAGAAATTGGCTTGGGTGAAAATTTTATGAGGAGGACCCTCAGGCAATTGAAGCAATGTCAAAAATACACTTTTAGGACCTGATCAAACTTAAAAGTTTCTGCACAGCCAAGAACACAGTACATAAAGCGGGTAGACAGCCCTCAGAATGGGAGAAGATATTTGCTGGTTATGTCTCTGACAAAGGTCTAATAACCAGAATCCATAGAGGACTCAAACATATTAGCAAGAAAAAAACAAGCGACCCCATCTTAGGGTGGGCAAGGGACTTGAATAGAAATTTCTCTAAAGAAGATAGGCGCATGGCCTACAGATATATGAAAAAATGCTCTCCATCCTTAATCTTCAGATAAATGCAAATCAAAACTACTTTGAGGTACCACCTAACCCCAGTAAGATTAGCCCATGTCACAAAATCCCAAAACCAGAGATGTTGGCATGGATGTGGAGAAAAGGGAACACTCCTACACTACTAGTGGGAATGCAAATTAATTCATTCCTTTTGGAAAGGCATCTGGAGAACACTGAGAGAACTAAAAATAGACCTGTCATTTGATCCTGCAATTCCTTTATTAGGTATATATACAGAAGACCAAAAATCAAACTACAACAAAGATATTTGTATCAGAATGTTCATTGCAGCCCAATTCATAATTGCTAGGTCATGGAAGAAGCCTAAATGCCCATTGACCCACAAATGGATCAATAAATTGTGGTATATGTACACCATGGAATACTATGCAGCCCTAAAGAAGGATGGAGACTTTACCTCCTTCATGTTTATAGGGATGGAATTGGAAAATGTTCTTCTCCATAAAGTATCTCAAGAAGGGAAGAAAGAGTATCCAATGTACACAGCCATACTTTGAAACTAATTCATAGCTTTTATAGGGATGTCATAACCTAATTATAGCCTTAGAATATGGGAAGGGGGTGGGAGAGGGGAGTTGAGGGGAGTGCATGGGGGAGGAAGGGTGATTGGTGGGGTCAGCTCTATGGTTTATCTTACAAGGGTACAAGTGAATCTTTCTAAAAGCAGAGTATGAATGTCTTAACTTAATGACTAAGAGAATGACATGAAGGTTATGTTAACCAATTTGATGAGAGTATTTCAAAATGTATATGAAAACAGCACACTGTACCCCATGATTACATTAATATACATACTTATCCTATAAGAAATTAAAAAAATAAAAAAGAAAAAAAGGTTGAATAATAAAAAAATTCCTTCCTTTCTAGAGCAGCAACTGGTGTCCAGGCCATATATTGCAATATATAAACATATATATACACACATATTTATATATAAATATCAAAATCATTTATATATTAAAGTCAAAATTATTTACATATAAAAATCAAATATCTTTGGTTTTTATTTTATTTTTTTATTTTCACTTTGTTTTGCTTTTATTTTTTCATTTTTATTTCTTCAGTATCAAGGTTTCTATCTTTGCTACAGTTTTCCTGCCCTTTCATTTCTTTTGTTTCTTACTTTTCTTTTTGTCTCCTCTTGTCTTTCTTCTTGTCAATATTGTTTGCCTTTTCTCATCTTTCTCTTATAAATCTCCAAAATGAAAATCAAGATATCCCTCCATTTCCTTCTGTTCTCTAATTTTTTTTTAAGATAGAGTCTCACTATGTTGCCCTTGGTAGAGTGCCATGGCATTACAGCTCACAGCACCCTCAAACTCCTGGGCTCAAGTGATTCTCTTGCCTCAGCCTCCCAAGCAGCTGGGACCACAGGTGCCCACCACAATGCCTGACTATTTTTTTGTTACAGTTGTCATTGTTGTTTAGCAGGCCTGGCCTGGGTTCCAACCCAGCCTCAGTGTATGTGGCTGGTGCTGTAACCACTGTACTATGGGCACTGTGCCATAGTCTCTTCTTCTATTTCATTCTGATATTTTATTTCTGGGACAGAACCTTGCTGTGAGGCCTAGGCTGGGGTGTCATGGCATTGCAGCCCTGGTCTAGTTGTCTCTCTGGCTATGGCCTTCCAAAGGACTGTATTGGTCCCTACCATGAGAATTGCTGATTATCTTCAATTTTTGACAGAGGAGGGGTATTGTTCTTGCTTAGGCTGGTAAGGAGCTACTGACCTTAGGAAATCTACTTCCCCTAACCCCCCACCCAGGAGGCCTGGAATGGTGGGTGTGGTTCAATAAGCCCTGCTGAACACCACCAATAGTCATGTTCTTTCTTTTTCTTTCCTTCTACTCCACCCTTTTTCATTTTTTAAATCCTTTTTCCTTCTTTTCTCCCTTTGCACTCTTTTCTCTTCCTTTTTTCACCTGTACCAAAAGACCAATCTAACACTCATGCACAGAGATAAGGATAATTGAAGAAAAGGAGGAAGTGAAAGGAGAAAATAAAGGAAGGACATGAAAAAGGAGAAAACACACATGAGGAGGAGGAACCAACAAATAAATTCTGGCAACATGCAAAACAAGAACAGATGAAGTCCTGAAAGGGATCACAGAGCAGGTATCACAGAGGATACCTCCTATAAAGAAACTATGGAAATTACAGGAAGGGAATTTAGAGTATGGGTAGAAAAGATAATAAAGATAATATAAGGGAAAATGGATAACCACAAAAAGGAAATCCAGAAACTGACCCATGAAATGAGTGAAAGACATGAAGAAATCAGAAAGGATATTTCAAAGCTTAAGGAATTGAAGGAGTCATTCTGAGAACTTAAAGATGCAGTAGAAAGTATCAATAACAGATTAGACCAATGGAGAAGAAAATAATATCAGAGCTAAATGATAAGGCTCATGAGCTAACCCAGGCATTTAAAGAGGCAGAAAAGAAGAGAGTAAGAGTAGAAGAATCTCACTGAAAATTATAGGGCTTCATGAAGCTTTGAAACACAAATTATAGGTATCCATGAAGGAAAAAATGAGCAACCTGAAGATATGGAAGCCCTGCTAGAGGATATCATGACTTAAAATTTCCTAAGCATCAACAAAGATTCTGATACACTCCTTTTAGATGGATATTGAACTATGGTTCATCTCAATACAAACAGAACCTCTCCTAGATACATTATAATGAACCTGCCCAAAGTCAAAATGAAAGAGAAAGTTTGCAAGCAGCCAGAAGTAAGCACCAATTGACCTACAGAGGCAGATCCATCAGGGTGATAGCTGAATTTCCAGCTGAAACTTTTCAAGTCAAAAAAATTTTCAGCCCAAAAGCTTATATCCTGCTAACGTAAGTTTCATATCCAGTGGAGAAATAAAATCTATTCCTGGCATGCAAACATTGAACGAATTCACCACAAGACCAGCTCTGCAGGAAGTACTCAATCACATTCTTCACATTGACCATCATATTGGACCATCAGTAAACACCCAGAAGGGACAAAACTTAGCTTCCATAGTGGCACAATGGATAAAACAAAGCAATGGAACTTCATAAAATAGAATGGACAGAACTGCAGCATACTTACCAATTATATAAATACATATGAATGGCTTGAAATCCCCACTGAAGAGGCACTGGCTGCTGACTGAATAAAAAATTCACAAGTGAACCAAATACTGTCTTCAAGAAATACATCTCACTTCTAAGGACAAAACAATACTCTAGGTGAAGAGTTGGAAATCAATATTTAAAGCAGATGGAAACCAGAAAAAAAGAGGGGTTTCAAATTTATTTTGAAATTCAAGTGAATTTAAAGTGACAAAAGTAAAAAGAAAGACAAAGATGGACACTATATACTGGTCAATGGAACAATAAAACCAAAGGACAGTTGAATTCTAAGTATTCATACACCCAACTTAAATGTTCCCAAATTAATGAAATGAACCCTAACTGGTCTGAATAATGTAATATACTACAACACCATAATACCAGGGACTTTAACACCCCTCTGACAGAACTGGATATATCTGGACAGATCCTCTAAACAGAAACTAAACAAAGAGACAAGGACCTAAATGTGACCCTAAAACAATTTGGCTTAATAAACATATACAGAGCATACCATCCCAAAGCTAATAGGTATACATTCTTCTTGTCAGGTCATGGATCATATTCCACAATTGATCATATCCTAAGACATAAATCAAACCTCAACAAAATTAAAAGAATTGAAATTATACCATGTAAATTTTTGGACCACAAGGGAATAAAGGTGAAACTCAACTCCATCGAAAACCTTCATCCCCACACAAAGTCATAGAAAATAAACAACCTTATGCTGAATGATAACTATGTCAAATAGGAGATAAAGAAGGAAATTATTATATTCCTTGAACATAATGACAATGGAGCTTTAAGCAATCAAAATCTATGGGATACTGCAAAGGCAGTCCTAAGATGGATGTTTATCACATTAGCTGCCCACATTCATAAAACAGAAAGACCACACATCAACAACCTAATGAATCGTCTCAAGGAAATGGAAAAAGAACAATCCAATCCCTAGCAGCAGAAAAAAAATAACCAAAATTAAATCAGAAATAAAGTCTGGGCATGGTAGCTCATGCCTGTAATTCTGGCACTCTGGGAGGCCAAGATGGGTCGATTGCCCTAAGCTCACAGGTTTGAGACCAGCCTCAGCAAGAGTGAGATCCCATCTCTAAAAAAAGCCATGCATTGTGGTGGGCACCTGTATTCCCAGCTACTCAGGAGTCTGAGGTAAGAGGAATCACTTACCCAAGAGTTTGAGGTTGCTGTGATCCATCATGCCATGGCACTCTACTGAGGGTGACCAAGTGAGACTCTGTCTTAAAATAAAATAAAATAAACAAAATTGAAAGCAAAAGAATCATTCAGAAAAATTAACAAAACAAAGAGCTGATTCTTTGAAAAGATAAAAAAATGTATAAACCTTTGGCCAGATAAACTATAAGTAGGAAAGTGAGATCTCTAATATCATCAATAAAAAATGAAAAAGGGAAAATAACAACAGATACCATGGAGATACAATAGATTACTACAAAACAAACAAACAAAATCTCTAAGCCCAGAAACTTGACAATGTGGAAAAAATCGACCAATACCTGGAATCACACAATCACCTTTGGTCTAACCAGGAAGAAATAAATCTCTTGAACAGACCAACATCAAGCCCTGGAATTGGAGCAACAATAAAAAAGATCCCAAGATTTTAAAAAGCCCTCAATCAGATGGCTTTACACCATAATTCTATCAAACCTTCAAAGAAGATCTTGTAACTATACTTCAGAACCTATTCCAAACATTGAGAAGGAAGGAACCTAACCGAACACATTCTATGAAGTAAAATATTACCTTGATAGCAAAACCATGAAAGGATCCAACAAAAAAGGAAAACTACAGACCAATTTCACTAATGAATAAAGATGTAAAAGTAATAAAATCCTAGCAAATAGAATATAGGTACACATTAAAAAAGTATATACATCATGATCAAGTAGGCTTTATCCTATGGGTGCAGGTTGATTTAACATATAGAAATCCATACATGTAATTCATCACATAAATAGAAGCAAAAACAAAGACCATATGATTCTCTCAATAGATGCAGAAAGCGCATTCAACAAAATTCAGCAATCTTTTCTAATAAGAATACTTAAGAATATAGGCATAAATAGGGTATTTCTTAAACTGACAGGCGTCATCTACCCACAGTATGATACCCACAGCCAATATCATACTGAATGGAGTAAAATTGAAAGCATTGCCATTTAGACCCAGAACCAGACAAAGATGTCCAATATCACCACTACTATTCAACACGGTGCTGAAAGTTCTTGCCAATGTATTCAGGCAAGAGAAGGATATTAAGGGAATCCAAATGGGGGCATAGGAGGTCAAACTCTCGCTCTTTGCTGATGATATGATCTTATATTTAGAAAACTCCAGAAACTCAACCACAGCACTCCTCAAAATGATCAAGAAATACAGCAATGTCTCAGGGTATCAATTTCCACAAATCATGGAAGCCTTTGTACAGGGTGTCTATATATAAAATTCATGCACAATTTATTTATTATGTTATACTATATTAAATTGCACACGAACTTTGTATATGCCAATAACAACCAAGTGGAGAAGCAAATAAAATACACAATACTCTTCACAGTAGCTTCAAAGAAAATGAAAAACCTGGAACTATATCTAACAAAGGAGGTGAAGGATCTCTGCAGAGGACATTATAGCACTCTAAGAAAAGAAATAGCAGCAGATATTAACAAAAGAAGTAGCATACTGGGAAGAGCAAACATCATAAAATGTCTATACTGTCCGAAGTAATCTACAGAATTAATGCAACCCCCATTAAAATACCAACGTCATACTTTGAATAACTGGGAAAAAAATAGTGCTTTATTTGTAAAACAAAAGCATACACTGGGGTAAAGAATCTCCACTCAATAAATGATGCTGGGAGAATTGATAAACACATGTAAAAGACTAAAACTTGACCCACACCTTTCACCACTTACAAAAAGTGAGTCAAGATGAATAAAAGATTTAAATCTACGACATGAAACTATAAAAATCCTAGAAGAAAGGATCCATATACCAAGGGTGACAGGTTCAAACCAAGCCCCAGCCAAACTATAACAAAAAAACAGCTGGACGTTGTGGTAGGTACCTGTACTCCCAGCTACTCAGGAGGCTGAAGCAAGAGAATCACCTAAGCCCAGGAGTTGGAGGTTGCTGTGAGCTGTGTGATGCCACAGCACTCTACCAAGGGTGATAAAGTGAGACTCTCATATATATCCCCCTGGGGAAAGATTTTATGAAGAAGACACCATTGGCAATTGTAATGTACCCCATGATTGCATTAATGTACACAGCTATGATTTAATAAAAAAAAAAAAAGCTTCTTCCTAGCTAAGGGTACAATAATCAAAGCAAACAGATGACCTTCAGAATGGGAGAAGATATTTGCGTGTTACAAATCAACTGAAAGACTGTCCAGTGTGGTTAGAATGCAGGATTTTTGGAGGGATGGTGTGGGAGGTTAGTGGGGAAAGGTTGTGTTTTTGAAGGATAGTCATGAATCTTGTGCCAGGGAATCTGAGTATTTCCATAGAGATCAATGGTTCTCAAACCTGGCTAAGCATAAGAACCACCTGTAAGCAGACAGGGCAGTTGGTTTGGCTTATTTTGTCTTTCACTTAGTGTGTGAAGTGAGGAATGGGAGCCAATTCTGCAGTATAGAAGTGACTTATATGAATATGTCTCTATATTTATCATGTTTCCCATTAATGTATATTTAAGATATCATTTCATGTGTTTCCAAGTGTTATGTGTCTAAGCATGAAACATCTGAATCTCAGGGTATGAGTAGACTCTACCGAAAATTGTTAAATTGAGCCTCAAACTGGTTGTACCTTTTTAAACTACCACCAGCAGGGTGGTAAAAATTATCATTTATACATCCCACTCCTAACAAAAAACAACAAAATCCTTGGTATTTAGATAAGTTAAAAATAAATTTTTCTAACGAATAACTTTGAAATGTAACTTTTTTGTTGTTATCATCATTTCCCTGATTATGCGTGTGACGGACCACCTTTTCTGATGTTTATTTAACTTTATGCATTAAGGATATTAAACGTTCAATTGTTCATGGGCTTATTCTTTCAGCCTGCCCTTCCTGAAAAAATATTGTGTGCCAGGCAGTGCCAGCCAAAATTACCAGAAAAGGAGGTGGGCTTTGAGGAGTATGAGGGGTAGTGGAATGCATATACAGACATTCATGACTATGCAAAGGCATAGAGGTTAGAAAGTGCCAAGTGTACTTGGGCTTCTTCCATCAATCCATGAATGGATCAATAAATTGTGGTATATGTATACCATGGAATACTATGGAGCCATAAAGAAAGATGGAGACTTTACCTCCTTCATGTTTACATGGATGGAGCTGGAAAATGTTCTTCTTAGCAAAGTATC
>NW_003852643.1:1040021-1047250 GCF_000181295.1 Otolemur garnettii | reverse complement strand
TTGATGAAAATATTTCAAATTGTATATGAAAACACCACACTGTACCCCATGATTGCATTAATATACACAGCTATGATTTAATAAAAAAAAAATGCAAAAAAAAAAAGAAAGAAAGTGCCAAGTGCGCTTAGCGTATAGCCAGAAAACAGTCTGACATGGCTGGAGTACAGCCTACATAAATTGGTGGTATGGTTGATAAGGAACTCTCACTTTGCAGTGTGCAAAAACTACTAAGTGGCCATCTTTATCCTTATGAAAATAGAGCAGAAAGGGAACTTAGCAATTACCTAGTCCAACAACTTCAGTTTACAGATAGAGCAATGAGGCCCAGAGAGAAAAAGTCACTCATAACCACCAAGCATATATTGAGCACCTAATAGGATTGTAATGTAACAGTGGAAGGGGGGGCTTAGCATGCCTAACTCCATTTTGCTTCCAACCCCCTGTGGTAATATCCTTTAGGTTAAAAACTTCTGCTTAGTTCTGCACATTAGGGTAGCTAATTATAGGAAGAATTTAGTTTGTAGTTCAACCCTAGAAGAAACATAATAAGCCATTTCTTTCCCAAAACTAACTCCCATGGAGATAAGGAAAGTACGCACACAAGAACAATATTATGTTAAAAATTTACAGGAACATCATGACCTAACCTATCTCATCCAAAGTTAATTGACCAAGAACAAAGAAGTTCCAAAACCTTCCTAGATACTCGCTGATATCCAGGTAACTACAGTTGTCTGTAATTTCTTGCAAACCCCATTTCATCCCCCTTACCTCAACCTAAAAAGGAACCTAAAGTTCACACTAACTTAAGATGGTTCTTTGGAACATTGGTCCACAATCTTCTCAGTTTGTCAGCTTCCTGAATAACAGTTGTTTTCCTTGCCCCAACACCTGTCTTTTGACTTATTGGCTGTCATGTGGTGAGTGGTATAAACTTGGACTCAGATATAGGGTTGAGGTTTATAAACTCTAATCCACATCTTCATCCCTGACTTTTCACATAACCTCCAAACTTCTTTATCCACTAGAAAACTTCAATTGAAGGAAAATAAATACTAGCACAAATGTCCTGCTAACCTACACCATTCAGGTTGGATCTCCTACCCAGAAAGCACAAACTCATCCTTTCTTCATCCCTACAAGGCCACTGTTTAAAAGGAAGGTCCTAGCAGGAGAGCAGTAAGACCACAGTAATTGGGGCAGCGCCTTTGGCTCAGAGGAGTAGGGTGATGGCCTCATATACTGGAGGTGGCAAGTCCAAACCCGGCCCTGGCCAAAAACTGCAAAGAAAAAAAAAAAAGAAAAGAAAAGAAAAGAAAAAACCCATAGTAATTGGAGTCAGATAACCCTAGATGAGGATATTTCTTCAACCATGGACTTTGGGGGGAATATTTAACTTCCCTGACCTTCAGTGTTTCTCATTTTTAAAGCACCCATGTTGGGAACTTAGTGGGGGCATTTACCAGATGCCAATTCTCTTTCCACCTTGCCTTTTCCATTCTGTAGAAAGATATCCTGAACATAAACTGAAAAGCTCAATTTTTCAGTTGAAAGCTTGAAAACTTTTCAAGTTTTTACCAGGTTAAATACTTGAAAGTGTAACAGCATAAAGAGATATGTATACAGATTCATTACATGTCCACATGCATTTCTGTGGGCCAATTTGTTGTATTAATCATCAGCTGCCTCATGGAGTCCCAGAAGAAGAATGTCATTACATCATTTCCATTTGACTGAACGATCCCCTTCAGAGAGTCCAGGATAGGGGAAGAAAATCTCCCCTTGCCTCTCTACTTCAAAAACTTCCCTATTGTCTTATTTTGACTTCTAGATTAAAGGCGGAGAATTTTATGAACTTTAAGCCTGAAGCACAGAAGCTGATAAGGAAGTACAAAGTGTGAGGTTGAGTTGGCTGGCTATATAGTTGAAGTGAGTCAGAAGGTCTTATCATTGAGGCATGAATGTTTCCTTTTTATCATGCCTAGTCAACATTGTACTTTAAGTTTTGTCCAGAGCAATGAGGAAAGGATAATAAATAAAAGGCATCTTAATTTGAAATGAAGAAGGAAAATTATCTCTATTCATAAAAGATATGATCCTACACATATAAAATCCTAAGAAACAAACACGCTATAGCTAATAAATGAGTCCAGCAAAGTTGCAGGATATAAGATTAGCATACAAAATTCATTTGTATTTCTATATGCTACTATGGAAAACTCCAAAACTGAAATTAAGAAAACATTCCATTTCTGACAACTTTAGAAAAAAAAATTCATAGTAATAAATTTAGGCAAGGAAATGCAAGACTTATACCCTGAAAACTGAAAAACATTCCTGAAAGAAATTACATCTAAATAAATGAGGAAAAAACAATGCTTATGGTTTGAAGGACTTAAGATGGCAATTCTACCAAAAGTAATCTACAGATTAAATTCAGTGCTTATTAATAGCTCACTGATCTTTTTGTAAAAGTTCTAAAGCTAACACTAAAATTTTTATGGAATTTATATGTATTTCATATAGCCAAATCAATTTTAAAAAAGAAAAATAATGTTGGAAGACTCACACTTTCTTATTTCAAAACCTACTACATGTACTTATTTTCTCACTGCCTGAAAAAAATAAAACAAAAAAGAACTTACTGTAAAACTATAGTAAATTGAAACAGTGTGGCACTAATATGAAGAACATAGATCAATGGAATAGAAAATGAAAGTCCAGAAAAAAAAAAACAATCGTATATGGTGAATTGAGTTTGTACAAGAATGCCAACGGCATTCAGTAAGGGGAACAACAGTCTCTTCAATAAATGGTTCTGGGACAACTAACTGGTTATCTACATGCAAAATAATTAAGTTGAACAATTACTTCACACCATATAAACAAAATAACTCAAAGTTGATTAACCTAAATGTAGGAGCTGAAAGTATAAAACTCTTAGAAGAAAACATAGAAGTAAAATTTTCTCACACTGTATTTGGCAGTTTTTCTTATATGTAACCCATATAGCACAGTAATAAGAAAAAATAGATAAATTATACTTTATCAAAATTAAAAATTTCCATGTATCAAAGGACATTGTCAAGTAAATTTGAAATGTCTTCACACAAAATGGTGAGATTATGGATATGATTTAAATATCCCCATTGTATACAAACATCAAAATATTACATTGTACTCCATAAATACATATAATTTTGATCTAATTTAATACTTTAATACTAATTTTAAAAGAACATGAAAAGACAACTCACAGAATTAGAGGTAATGTTTGCAAATTACATATATAATAATAGCAGACTAATATATAATAATAAGAGACTAATAATAATATAAAATAGTCACCCCTAAGATCTTGGATAAGGACATGAATAGACATTTCTCAGAGGACATACAAATGATTAAAAGGTATATGAAAAGATGTTCAACATCACTAAGCATCAGGGAAATGAAACATCACTAAGCATCTTCATCACATTGAGACATTGTCTTAACTCTTATTAGAATAGTTATTACTAAAAAGATAGAAAGTAACAAATGCTGGTGAGGATGTGGAGAAATGGGATCTCTTTTACACTATTGATGGGAATATAAATAAGTACAACCACTATGGAAACTAATATAGAGATTTCTCCAAAAACTAAAACTAAAGAAGTGCCATACAATCTAGCAATTCCAATACTGAATATCTATCGAAAGGAAAAGTCA
Source organism: Otolemur garnettii (assembly GCF_000181295.1). Lineage (NCBI taxonomy): Eukaryota > Metazoa > Chordata > Mammalia > Primates > Galagidae > Otolemur > Otolemur garnettii. The sequence continues at coordinate 1,043,536 of NW_003852643.1, read as the reverse complement.
TCAGTATATCAAAGGGATAACTGCACTTGCATGTTTATTGCAGCACTATTCACAATAGCAAAGATATGAAATAGAACTAAACGTCTCCAATGAATGAAGGGATAAAGAAAATGTGGTATATATACACAATGGAATACTATTTAGCCATAAAAAGAATGAAATCATGTCATTTTCAGCAATATAGATAGAATTGGAGGTCATTATGTTAAGTAAAACAACTCAAGCACAGAAAGACAAATAGCACATGTTCTCATCCATGTATATGAGCTAAAAAACTTTATTACCTAAAGATCGAGAATACAATAATAATAGAGGCTAGTAAGGGTATGAGGGTGGGAGGGGAAAAGGAAAAGATGTTGGTGGATGGATAAAAATCCACAGTTAGAGGAAATAAGCTCTAACATTCAATAGCAGACTATGGTGATTATAGTTCGCAACAGTATGTTATATGTTTCAAAATAGAAAAAAGGACTTGAAATGTTACCAACACATAGAAATGTGGAATAAATGCTGGAGGTGATGAATACCTCAAATACTCTGATGTGATCATTATACACCCTACACATATAACAAACGCAGGTGCCCCATAAACATGTAAACTATTATGTTATCAGTAAAATAAAATACTTTAAAAGTTTTTAAAAAACAGAAAAAAGGAAGTCATCCAACTCAACAATAAAAAGACAGGTAACCAAATTATAAAATGAACAAAATATTTGAATATCATTTCTCCAAAACAATATACAAATGGATAATGAATAAAATATATGATTAACACCATTAGTTATTAAGTAAATGCAAATCAAGAGCAAAAGATACTATTTAATACCCAGTAACATGGCTATAATTTTTTATATTATTTTTAGAGATGGGATTGTGTCATATGTTGTCCAGGCTGGTGAACTCCTGACCTCAAGTGGTCCTCTCACCTTGGCCTCCCAAACAAAGGGATTACAAGAATGAACCACCATGCCTAGCCATGGCTATAATTTTAAAAACTTAAAATCATCAGTGTTGGTGAAGTTGTGGAGAAATTGGAACCCTGATTCACTTACTGGTGGGAATATAAAATGGTATAGCTGCTGTGAAGAACAGGTTACAGTTATTTAACAAGTTAAATGAGCCAGAAATTCCACTCCTAGGTAAGGGAACTGAAAACATACATTCACACAGAAATGTATACATGAGTAGCAGCATTATTCATAACAGCCAAAGAAGGGAAACCATCCATATTTCCATCAACTGATGAAAATAAACAAAATGTGATACGTCAAATGATGGAATATTATTCAGCCACAGAAAGAATGAGATACTTCTACCTGCTACAACATGAGCAGAACTTGACAACATGGTGAAGTGAAAAGGTATCAGCCACAAAAGGCCAGATAGTGTATGATTTATTGATATTAAATGTCCAGGGTAGACTCATCTATAAAGAAAGTAGATTAGTGGTTGCCAATGGCTGTGAGGAGAAAGGAATTAAGAGTGACTACTAACATTTATGGGCTTTCTTTTTGGGGTGATGAAAATATCTTGGAATTACATAATGGTGATAGTCGCACAACATTGCAAATATATTAAAAACCACTGGATTGCACACTTTAAAATGCGGAATTTTGTATGTGTGGTTATATCTAAATGAAAAATTCAAAGAAAAAATAATAAGATATTGGATGTTGAAATTATGTGTAAAATCTTAAAATTGAAGCATTGGACAACTGTATAGAAATGTAATCGGACAAAAAGGGTATGATCTAATACTAGTAGACTTAGTCGGGAGACCCAGCAAGTACTTTCTGTTTACATTTTTCTTGTGCTTTCTGAGAAGTATTTCTTCCTCACAAGTGAGGGGCAAGACCCCTTCAGAAATAGGGGTGGGTCTTATGACCTACAATCGGAAGAAGTAGGTCAGTGAATTTCTTTATGGCAGGCTACACGATAGAAAAATCAGGGAAGATTAAAATATACAGCAGAACCTCTATACTTGACCACTTCCTTAAGTTGACCTAATTTTCATAGATCAGACATTCAACACATGGACTCATTGGAAGAGTGACCTCTATATATTGACCATCTCTGTAAGTTATATCTTTTTTTTTAATTTAAGGTTGATGTGAGGGTACAATTAGGTTGCAATATTTGTATATGTTAGGTAAAGTCCCTTTTGGAGTTGTGTGAAACATTCAAAAGGTGTGACAATACCCTTACATTGTGTCCATTAATTGGGAGCACACCAATATCCTCCTCTCCACCCCTCTCCCCTCCTTCCTTCCCCTCCCCCAAGTGGAATTGAGTTTTGCTCTTATGTGAGCATGTAGAACAGCTACTGGCTTCATGTTAGTATTGAGTACATTGGATATTTTCTTTTCCTTTCTTGTGATACTTTACTAAGGAGAAAGTATTTCAATTCCATCCAAGTTAATACAAACAATGTGAAGACTTTGTCTTTTGTGACTGCATAGTATTCCATGGTATACCTATACCACAGTTTATTAATCCATTTCTGAGTTGATGGGAATTTGGGTTGCTTCCACATCTTTGCAATTGTAAATTGAGCTGCAATAAACAATCTAGTGCAAATGTCCTTATGATAAAATGACTTTTTTTCTTCTGGGTATATGTCTAGTAACAGGATTGGGGGATCAAATAGAAGGTCTAAATTGAGTTCTTTGAGGATTTTTCATACTTCTTTCCAAAGTGGCTGTATTAGTGTGCAGTCACACTAACAGTGCAAAAGTGTTACCCTCGCTCTACATCAGCACCAGCATCTGTAACTTTGGGACTTTGTGATGTGGGCCATTCTCACTGGGATTAGTGATATCTCAGGGTAGTTTGATTCACATTTCTCTGATAATTAAGGATGGTGAGTATTTTTTTCATATTTGTTAGCCATTTCTCTGTCATCCTCAGAGAATGTTCTTTTCATGTCTCTTGCCGAGACTCTCACTGGATAAAAAATTAAACTTAAGATGTGAAACTATAAAGATTCTTGGAGAGAGTGCAGGAAAAACACTTGAAGAAATTGGCCTGGGAGAATACTTTATGAGGAGGACACCCCAGGCAATTAAAGCAACACCACAAATACATTACTGGGATCTGATCAAACTAAAAAGCTTCTGCACAGCCAAGAACACAGTAAGTAAAGCAAGCAGACAGCCCTCAGAATGGGAAAGGATATTTGCAGGTTGTGTTTCTGACAAAGGTTTGATAATCGGAATTCACAGGGAACTCAAACTCATTAATAAGAAAAGAACAAGTAATCCTATTTCATTGTGGACAAGGGACTTGAACAGAAGCTTCTCTGAAGAAGACAGGCACATGGCCTATAGACACATGAAAAAAAACTCATTATCTTTAATAAGCAGAGAAATGCAAATCAAAACCACTTTGAGATATCATCTAACTTCTGTAAGAGTGGCTCACATAACAAAATCCCAAAACTACTGATGTTGGTGTGGATATGGAGAAAAGGGAACACTTCTGCACTGCTGGTGGGAGTGCAAGCTAATACGTCC
>NW_003852643.1:1034461-1039670 GCF_000181295.1 Otolemur garnettii | reverse complement strand
ACACTTTCATATGAAGAATAGATCACAACTATGGCCCAAGATGAAGGAGGGCAGAGGGAGGATGGGAGAGGAGGGGGGAGGTCAGATAGAGGGAGTGTGAATAGTGGGATCCCACCTGTGGTGCATAATGCAAGGGTGCATGTCAGATCTATTAGTATAGAAATGTCTGAACACAATAGCTAAGTAAATGAGATGAGATATATATTAAACAGTGTGATGTAAGCATTCCTTGTTGTATATGAAATCAGCACATTGTATGTATACATGATCTATGTATACATGATCTATGTGTTTATGACTTAATAAAAAAAAATCTTTTATCCATCTTGAGTCAATTTTTATAAGTAGTTAAAGGTGCAGGTTAAGTTTTAGTCTTTTACATGTGGTTACCCAGTTCTCCCACCACCATTTATTAAATAGGGATTCTTTTCCCCAGTGTATGCTTTTGTTTGATTTATCAAAGATCAGATGACTATAAGAGACTGGTTTCATCTCTTGGTTTTCTATTCAGTTCCATATGTCTATTTCTCTTTTTATCCCAACACCATGCTGTTTTAATCACTGTGGACTTGTAATGTAACCTAAGTCTGATAGAGTGATGCCTCCTGCTTTATTTTTATTACTAAGAATTGACTTGGCTATACAGCTTTTTTTTTCCTGGTTCAATATGAAATGAAGAACTATTTTTTCCAGTTCTTCACAGTATGGTGTTGGTATTTGAATGGGGATTGCATTTAATCTGTAGATTGTTTTGGGTAATATAGACATTTTAACAATGTTGAATCTTCCCAGCCAAGAGCATGGTATGCTGTTCCATTTGTTAATGTCTTCTGCTATTTCTTTTCTTAGGGTTTCATAATTCTCTTTGTAGAACTCCTTCACTTATTTTGTTAGGTGTATTCCTAGATGTTTCATTTTCTTTGAAGCTACTGTGACGGGAATTGTGTCTTTCATTAGCTTTGAGGCATGGCTATTATTGGCATATATAAAGGCTACTGATTTGTGGATATTAATTTTATACCTTGTGACACTGCTGTATTTCTTGATTACTTCCAGGAGTCTTGTGATTGAATCGCTAGGGTTCTTTTAGTATAAGATCATATCATTGGAATAGAATGAGAATTTGACCTCCTCTGCCCCAATTTGGATGCCCTTTATATTCTTCTCTTGCCTGATGGTACTGGCTAGAAATTCCAGAACTATGTTGAATAGAATGGCAATAGAGGGCAGTCTTGTCAGGTTCCAGTTCTAAGTGGAAAAGTTTTCAATTTTGCTACATTCAGCATGACATTAGCTATGGGTTTTTAAGTTATATTTTAACCGCTTGTAGTGTGACACATAGTATTAAGTTACCCTCTGTAATTTGACCAGTTGAGTCCACTCTACAACAAGGTGTAGAAGATGTGAACGTTCCCCTTAGTTGTGTTATTTCTTCTTTAGGATAAGTTCTTTTTCATGTTTTATTATTACCACATGCTGGATTAGACCTAACATCCTATTTTTTATCACTTGTTCTGAAAGATTTTTTCAATGTGAAGGAACAGTCTGAACTGTGGGTACATCCTATATTCACTGAAAAATTTTACATTCAATGGAGACATATGGCCTAAAGGAAGGAACTGAAAGAGCTGACTTTGAAGGAAAAGGTTGATCTTTTATATTTTCTGGAATTCACCAGCCAGTGAAGGTAGTAGAATAATTTTTTATTAGCAAGATCACAGTAAGAAACATCTGAAAGTATAAATCTGAGTACTTGGGGAGATACGGTAAGGAAAGTGGAAACCTACAGAAGAAAAGGAGAGAAACTTCCCTTGATGAAGTCAATGAAGCCACAGCAAATGGTTCAAACAAATTAGGGCAGTTAACACCCAAATCTCCAGCCTGACATTTCAAGAAGTTGCTAAAAAATTTTCATAGGAATTCAGGTGGCAGATTTCCAAGCATCAGGTAGTTGGCTTGAGAAATTTCAACTGTGACATAACATCTCACAGAATGTCTTATGTGGTGAATCCAATGAAGCTCCAGTAAAAGTTATGGAAGAGTTCATCAAAAAGTTCCCAGACTTCACCAGAGGTTTCAAACATAATGACATTTTTAACACTGACCAGTGTGGACTCTTTTTCAAAGAGATACCTCATCATGAAGAATGTCAGAGTAGAAAACTTTCCAAAGAACATTTCACAGTTCTGTTTTGTGCTAGCTCAACCAGAGAGAAACTAAAGCCCTTGGCAAAGCCATGTGCATTCAAAATCCTGAAGCCCAAAGACCTCTCTATCACCTGGTGATCAAACAAATGTGCATGGATGACTGTGCATGGAAGGCAATGGATGCCTTCCTTTTTGAGGAATGGCTATGGAATATTAACTGAAAATGAAGAAGAAATGGTCCATTCCACTGATAGTAGACAATGGTCCTGGCCACCCATAAGTGAATCATCTCTCAAATGTGACACTGAAATTTATGCTTCCAAACATGACCTCAAAAATCCAACCTCTTGACAAAGCCATCATCAAAACATTTAAAATGCACTACTGAGCTCAGCTCCTGCAGTGAATCATTCCTAAAACATAAACCTGTGGAAGTAACTTCATCCACTCCATCAGTTAATGCTTTGTATGCTGTCCTCAAGATTAGTTCTGCTTGGAATGAAGTTCAGTCAGAAATGTTACAAAAGTGTTTCAAGAAAATTGGATTTATCACAATGCAAGAGCAAGATGTTTTGGCCCCTCAGATAGTTTATCTTCCATGGCAGAATTCAAAGGACCAAATTTTGAAGGTTTTTTTGTGATGGATAATGAGGTGGCAATCTGTAATAAACCTGACCAAGAAGCAATTTTCCATGTGATTTTGATGAAGTACAGAACATTATAAAAGTGAATGGAGCAGCTGATGAAGTGGAAGGAGCAAGTGAGAATGACACAGAAATTTCAGAGACTCCAAAAGAAGAGGATATCAAGCATCTGATAGTGCAGTCAAAGTCATTTGCTGTGTAAAAATGCCCAGGTATGCTGAGTGGTGTAGCCAGAGTCGAGAGCACTTATGTTTGTAATAAGAATAATAACACACCAAGATTGACTCTTTTTTCAGAAAGAATTATTAAACCATGAAAAAAATCATTGATTTTGTAGCCTGGTATTGTGGCGGGTGCCTGTAGTCCCAGCTACTAAGGAGGCTGAGACAAGAGAATCGCCTAAGCCCAGGAGCTGGAGGTTGCTGTGAGCTGTGATGCCATAGCACTCTACCAAGGATAATAAAGTGAGACTCTGTCTCCAAAAAAAATCATTGATTTTGTATGATACTGTATATATGATTTTATTGTGTTTTTGATTATGTACACATATGATTTCTAATGGTATTCTGTAATAGAAGCTATATAAGAAAGTAAAGTACATTTATGTATCAATACATTAGGCCTAGTTCCTCATGTTGACCTTTTCCCTATGTTGACTAGTTTGTTAACAGTTCCTTGGGTGGTCAATTTACAGAAGTTCTACTGTATTTTTAGTTTCTAGGGCCTGCCTTGGGAAGAAAAAGAAGCAGGTCAAAGAGGGAGAGAAAGGAAGGGAAAGATCAAAGAGAAAGGGAGAGATTCTGTTTTCCGAAGCCTAAAGTGTTCAAAGCACCCCTCAAAGTCTAAACATCTTATAACTTTCAGACTCAGAATTGGTTCCAAAGCTACTTCAAGAATTAAAGACAAAAGCCAAAATACTTTAATTAAATATGTGTTTATTATTCTAGTGTCTTTGGGAATAAAAAGAGTATGGAAGTTATGCACCAGAAACCATGGATGAAAACGTGTGTGTGTTTACACACATGTGCATATACTGGGTATCCATAAAGTTCATGTGCAGTTTAAAATAGTGTGCAATTTAAAGTTGCACACATATTTTATGGACAACCTGTGTATAAACGTACATACATATATCTCATAATATCACAGTTAAGTTTAAAGTAAAGAGAGAAGTTTTATCCACTCTTCATTAGGGACAGAGTAAGACTGTGGCCCAAGAAGGTGTCCAGATCAATAGAGCTTTGGCACTTAGAAGATTCTAGCACATTAGGTCAGCAGAGCAGAAGAGTCCAGTAAAAGAGACAGTGGTATCCAGTAAACATGGAAGTACCTAGAGAAGGAAGGAAGCATGGAAGTGGAGGACTGGATTGGAGGCACATAACAACTAACTGGACTTGTTCCTGAACACATTTTAGATAATCTATAGACACTTACACTCATGTCTGATGGTGTCCATAGATAAAAATCATTAAAGATTTAAACACAATGACAGCAGAGAATTAAACAAGGAGTAGGACTCTTCTGACCACAGGGCCCTGTACTATACAAGAGGTCACATACCCAATTAAGCCTGATTTGCTATGAGTGTTGGATGATAGCAACTCACATCTTACCTCTTCTCTACAGAATTGTCCTCTGCCAAATGGGAGCCACCTTGCTCCAGAGACTGTGATCTGCTCCAACTGTAGACTTGTATCTATTACTGAATAATGCTGGAATACAAAAAGCCAGTGCCTCACTGTCAATGTGGGACTGGTGTATATGCTTCAGAGTTTTCACGTGGGATTAACCAAACTCCAGTTAAACCCCATTCTCCACCACAATCACCTGGCACCCCTCCAGACTTGTGCTGCTCTTTTTACTCCCTTTAACCTGAGAGCATTATTTCAAGAAATTACTTCCACTGGCACTTCTGTTTGGACTGCTTCTAAGAAAGCTTCCCTAAAATAGAAATATCCCAGCTAAAATAATAAAAAGAGGAAAACAGAGAGTATTTTTTTCCTCTTGGAGTAATCTGAATTGAAATTGAACTTGAATCCAATCAAGCTTTTCTGAAATTAATTATCATTTTACAGGAAACACAGAGTAGAGAGGCACGTGTCAATGATGACATTACCAAGATCCAGACTGGAAATAAAAGACAAACCAACTGTTTCATCAGCAAATTAAAGGGAAAATTAAAAAATGGGAACCTATAGATTAAAAGAAAATTAGGAGGCTTGGCATCTGTAGCTCAGCTGCTAGGGCACCAGCCACATACACCGGAGCTGGTGGGTTCAAATACATCCAGGGCCTGCCAAACAACAATGAGAAATAGAACCAAAAAGCAGCCAGGAGTTGTGGTGGGCACCTGTAGTCCCAGCTACTTTGGAGGCTGAGGCAAGAGAATTGGTTAAGTCCAAGAGTGTGAGGTTGCTG
>NW_003852643.1:1027076-1034349 GCF_000181295.1 Otolemur garnettii | reverse complement strand
AGAAAGAAAGAAAGAAAGAAAGAAAATTGGGAAATATAGCAACCAATAAAAATGTGTGGATCTTATTTAGCTCTTGATTCAAACAAATTTAAACTATGACAAAATTGGCAATGTCAACACAGACTGAACATAAAATGATATTAAGAAATTGTTAATTATTAGACATAAGAGTTTTGTGGTTATATAAGGAGAACCCTTATCTTGTATATATTCACATTGAAATATTTATGTCAAAGGTTTTAAGTGTGTAGAATTTGTTGAAAAATAGTCTTTAAGGGTGTGAAGTGGGTAGGATAAAGATGAGGTTTGTATTTTATTATTCTATTTATGCATATGTTTGAAATTTTCCATAATAGAAAGTCAAAATAAAGTTAACAAAAACAATAAGGAGTGCATTTTTAAAACAAGAAACAGGAACCAAAAAAGTATAAGAATTAGAAAAAAATCCACTCTCTTGGACTCATTTCCTGTTCCCTCAGGCATTCTGGTCTAGAGAAGGAAATAGCATTTTCTCACCATTTTCTGCAAGGTAGCAAGGACCACCATTTGGCAGTGGGGATCATGGGGCAGATGCTCTCTTTATTTAAAATGTTGATATCTTGTTCATCATATTCATTCTTGCATTAAAAAATAATACTGCATTACATTTTTCTTTTTCTTGACTATTGAGGGTTTTTGCATTCCCTTAAATTCTGCCCATAGGGCAGTGACTGTGGCTCAGTGGGTAGGGCGCTGGCCCCATGGTGGCATGTTCAAGCAAAAAATAGCCAGGCGTTGTGGCGGGCACCTGTAAGTCCCAGCTACTCGGGAGGCTGAGGCAAGAGAATTGCCTAAGCCCAGGAGTTGGAGGTTGCTGTGAGCTGTGACACCATAGCACGCTACCGAGGGCGATAAAGTGAGACTCTGTCTCAAAAAAAAAAAAAAAATTCTGCCCACAGGTCCTGGTGTCTGTAGAAACAGATAGCAGAGGGACCCTTCTCTGAGAGCAGAGGAGAGGGAGAGGCAAGTTACCAGAGAATTGAGAATGGCCAACATCCCCCTGAGAATGTATTTCCCTTCCAGGACAGGCAGAGAAAGGCCCAGGAATATACAAACAAAGGAGAGTGAGAGGGCCAAGGCCCGGGATGTTCAAAGGGACTTGGAATGAGGATTCAGGACAACCAGCAGCGCCTGTGGCTCAAGGAGTAGGGTGCCGGCCCCATATGCTGGGGGTGGCGGGTTCAAGCTCGCCTCGGCCAAAACTGCAAAAAAAAAAAAAAAACGATTCAGGACAGCAAGGCTAACAAGCCCAGCCTGACTCAGGACTGCAGGAGGGACCAAGGCCTGAGGGCGGGGCTGAGGGCGGTGACGACAGCCTCACGTGACCGACCAGCTCTGACTTGCGCGCCAAGGTCCGGCAACGGACGGGTAGCTACTTGCTCACTTCTCGGAGGAGGACCTGCTCCTGGTGGTCCTGAGGGCGGCGGGCCAAGGGCGACCCCGAAAGTAAGAGGCTGCTTGTGGCAAGTAAGGGCCCCGGAGGGAGTCCCTGGAGTTGGCTTGGGAGAGGGCCCGGCCTTTCAGACCCCCATCCTTGGGGGTCTGACGCAGACGGTTGGCGACTGCAGTCCCCCAGAAGATGGCAAGCCTTTTGTGTGCCGAGGGGTACACGGCCCCGCGGGAGCAGGTGGTCCAGAATTATTGACCCTTTGGAAACACCCGCCCTCGCCAGCGGCGCAAGCTTTTCCAACACCCCTGCCCCGCCCCCGTCCTTCTTGATGCAGAAAATGGTGGTCAGAGCTGGTACGGGCGATTGGGGGCGGGAGACACTAGGAGAGGGCGGTTAAGAGGACCCGGGGTGGGGAAGGGCCCCAGAGAACTCGGGTGCAGCAGCCCCCGCCTCTATCCCGGCAGTCCGCAGGTCTCCGGGGCTAAGTGTCGCGGCGAGAATCCGGAGGAGGAGGAGACTGCGAGGATAGGCCCAGGTGGGTACGGGGACGGTAGTGGGGCTGGGGTAGGAATGTGCCGAAAGCCCACTGTGAGACCCCTACCCCTTCGCCCCAACACTCCCATGACATCCCCTCTCAGTCATCTTTGTCCTCCATTTTGGTGCCTGAAGAGGCCTGGAATTTTCTGCACGGAAAATGGTGGGCTTTGCGGGAAGGAGGGGCTCGGACTGAGGGTTCCCTAGAGGGCGCAGCAGGGCCTCTCAGGTGGGGAAAATGAAATTCTAAAAAGGCCTTTGAAATCCAGGACTCAAATTTTGAAAGGTGCATAGTAGGGCCTCTGTCCTCGGTGCTGATCAGTCTACCATTTCTCTCTTGTCTCCTAGGAGTAATGGAGTCCAAAATGGAACAAGTAAAAAATCTCAACATGGAAAATAGCAAACAAGAAAATGAAGGAGGAGATCAGGCCACCGTGCAGAATGAAGAGGAACCCCGCTATTTGGGAGGGGGTGAAGGCCGGAAGCCTGTTACAACTGTCAGACGGGGGCGGGTTTGGCGACTGGTCCCTAATTTTCGATGGGGTATGCCTAATAAGCATGTTGATTACAATGAAGCAGGAGATAATGCAGAAAAGTTTGTAGGGCAGATGATGGAAATCAAGAGAAAAACTAAGGAGCAGCAGGTGAGGAACTATATGCGATTCCAAACTCCTGAACCTGACAATCATTATGACTTTTGCCTCATACCTTGAATCTTAAGGTTTTCCTTTAGGTTAATAATGCCACTGCTTTACAAACCTGTATTTTTGTGATTTACTTTTTCTGTAAGCCTTCTGGTGTTTCCATTCGATGAGTTTTAATTGACTATTTTGTGACATTCTGAAAGTTTCTGTCAGCTTGGCATTTTCACCCTTTTTAGGAAAATATTCTTTTCCTAATATGAAATTAATAAAGCAGTTTAAAAACCAGTCTATGCTCCATTATCTTCCTCTTCTACCTCCTTATTTTTTGTTAATATTACCTTTTCTCTCCTAGTTATCTGGACTCAAAATTGTAGTTTTCCTTGACAGTTATTTTTTTCTTTCCCACAGCCAATAAGGAATGGTCATACTGATAATTTAACATCTTATATTTTTAGAATGTATGTCCTAATGTTTTTCAAAGAGTATGAGTGCCATCTGTATAAAAACATCTGAGGGGAGTTTGAGAATATAGGACCTCTGGCCCCTATTCTCCAGACCCACAGAGTAGGGTGCCAAAGTCTCCATTTTAAACAAGCTCCCAGGTGGTTCTGATGTATACCAAAGTCTTAGTGGACAAGTACATGTATATCTATACACATATGTTCATATCATGTCATTAAATGTAAACAACAACAGGATGAATATCTGAATTTGGTGGGAATTTTTTTATTAAATGATAGCTGTGTACATTAATGCAATCATGGGGTACAGTGTGCTGTTTTCATATACAATTTGAAATATTTTCATCAAACTGGTTAACATAGCCTTCATGTCATTTTCCCAGTTACTGTGTTAAGACGTTTATATTCTACTTTCAGAAAGATTCACTTGTACCCTTGTAAGATAAACCACAGAGGTGATCCCTTCAATCACCCTCCACCCATCCACCTCCTTCCCCTCCCCCTCCCCATAGTCTTAGGCTATAGTTAGGTTATAACTTTCTTATGAAAACTATAGGGAAAGATATTAAAAGGAAAAAGTACAAGACTTTAAGACAGATTAATAATGGGAGTGGGAGGGATAGTGCAAACTGGAGGGTGTTCACTGTGCTGGATAAAAAATACCTGAAGGTCACATTTAACTTGAAGGACCCAAGGTTCTTCCCTGTTAACAGTTCCACATCCAGGATCTTATTTTATCCTTACTAAACCTGTGAGGTCTATGTTACTCTCTTAATAGATGAGGACATTGGCGTTTAAAGATGCTATCTACTGGGGCTAACCCCCGCTATATATCCTAGGGGTAGGGGTGTTAAATCCACAAAAGGGGGTTCACTTTTGAGGGGTTTGAGATGGAAGGGAACTTCCCATTTTATCTTTAACAGGGTCCACAAGTACCCTTCCAGTATGATGCTCCTGTAGCTCATACTGCAAGGTTGAATTGACTGAGGACTTCAACAGGTTCATCCAAGGGGGTGGGCAGGGTAGCTTGTAAGAAAGGCATGCTTTGGGCATACCGTGATATGCAACTGTTTATTCTGAAAGTTACTTGAGCCTGTAATTTAGGGAGAAGATCCCAACCCAGTAGTGGAAGAGGGTGTTCAGGCATGTACAGAAAGCTGTGTGCCAGGGACGAATTTCTGATTGCACAGTCCAATGGTTGGAGAAAGTATTTTGGGGAGGATTTCTCAGATACTCAGTTACCAGCCTTGAGTCTTTAGTAAGCTTAGCCAATTTTAGGTTTAAAACTTGTACCAGTATCAGTCAGGAAATAAATCATGTTTTCTCCCACTTTTATGGTTACCCTGGATCTTTGTGGGAGATATTAATCACTGACTGTGATTCCCATTGATTCTGAGGAGCCCTAGGGTCCTATAATTCTGTATCTTCTGCATTTAGTCCCATCTATTGTATAGTAATTCTTCATAATTCCTTTTCTGTAACTTAGGACAGTCCTTCTTCTTTTCCTTGCAATAGGAACATTGGTCCCTTTTGAAGGGAATTTTTCCTTTTGAGGGGAAGTGTTTTCCGTCAAGGGGACCCCTTAAGGCAGTGGTTCTCAACCTTCCTAATGCAGTGACCCTTTAATACAGTTCCTCATGTTATGGTGACCCCCAACCATAAAATTATTTTCATTGCTACTTCATAACTGTAATTTTGCTACTGTTAAGAATTGTAATGTAAATATCTGATATGCAGGAGACCCCCAAAGGGGTCGTAACCCACAGGTTAAGAACCGCTGCCTTAGGGTTTTTTTCTCATAACTGCTACCAACAGCTTTGTCTGTTGTTCTTTAGCCAGCTACTGGTTTATAAAGACCTTATAAGCTACATCAGCTAAATAAGATATGGGTAAAGTGAAAACCCCTTCTAACTTCTGTAACTTGTTTTGCTAGATTATCAGGCCTACCTTGGCTAACAAAGGTCGTGTTAATTAGTCTTGAATTATCACGATTTTCTGGATCTATGTCAGTATACTTCTGATAAGTCTCCATAATCCTTTCTAGGAAGACTGATGGATTTTCATTTATTTCTTATATTATTTCCTGAACCTTGTTCAGACTTACGACTCAGAACTTCTTTCTTTACTCCCACTGAATCTCCTAGCTATTATCCTTCATTTTCTTCCTGGTCTGAGATTCATTGCTTGTGGCTTGGTGGCTGTGGAATGGAGGGGGTTTTCAAGGCATCTCTAGCAGCTGCCTGGCTGAGTTTTGCCAGAGGTTCATTTTGACTTTTCCCACCAGCTTTGCTGTCTCCAGCTCCAAACACATCTCTGATTGTCAGAGAAGAATAGACCTCAATCTTTAGATTTTGGCATTTGCATCTGGACAGGCGTGTTGTTTGAAGGTATTGCACAGTGGACTCCTCTCTCCATTTAGGGTTTCTCTGAGACTCCCACTTGGGCTGTAGGCCTGGCCACCTGGGAGAGCAGGACCTCCAGGTTCCTCCCTCTATTAGGGGATTCTCCTCGAGATTCCCATTTGGGCCAGAGACCTTGTCCATCTGGGAGAACAGGACTTCTGAGCTCTTCTCTCCAGTGAGTTTCAGAAGAAATCAGATTTGGGTTGGAAGCCTCAACTACCTGGAGAGAAATACCTCTGATTGTTTGTGTTTGGCATTTTTTTGGTTTATTTGTTGGTACTGCAGTCCATCTGATTTGGAATGTGAGTGTTGACTGTCTGTGTGTAGTTATGGAAAGTAATAATTTGGTTCCTGAATATAGCCCTTTGGATTGCATCCTTCAAAACTGGTCTGAATACAGTTATAAGTCTATGAAAAAAAAAGGAATTAATGTATTTGCATAATACTGTCTGGCCCAAGTACACTTGGGTCTGGAGAAATATGGCCTGTTAATGGATTACTGAAATATAATGCTATACTCCAATTGGATTTGTTTTGTCACTGTATTGGAAAATGGGATGAAATCCCAAAAGCATACACAGTCTTGTATGCTTTTGTATCAAAACAAGCCAGACAATGTTAAATGTAAGGTTCTAGTGCAGAGAGAAGAAGTTTTCAAAATTGGGGAAAAACAAGTAGGACCTAAGAAATCCATCTTGCCATTGGAAGGAATTGCCCATGATGAAATTTGACCTTAGGGCAACCATGACAACAGCTTCAGCTGTGGTTGCAGCTCTGACAGCTGCCTGAATTCCTGTTGAAATTTCTCTTCCTAATTCTACTACCCCACCCCTTATGACTCTACACACCTTCAGACAGGAGCAGGTACCTTTTGTGCACCCCTTGAATATATCTTTGTGAAGGAAAAGAAGACCCCGTTGGGCTTATGATTATTCAAACAGCTGTGCAATGGAGGGCACTTGTTTGTTAGAATTTCTATCCATCCCTTTCTCAGTTCATAATAAATGTGAAATAGCTCCCTGGACTGGTTCCCTAAAAGTGCTTTCAAGAATAACTAGGAGAATTTTAGATAGAGACTCCATCTGGCAAGCCCCAAAATAGTATCTTCCAGGGGGAATCCCAGATGGGGATGACTATTTTGGGGTACACCCTACTTCCCTGGTGGGGAGTGGAAGCCCAGAAACATGTGCTTCTCAACCTATAATTTTGAAAATTATTGCGAATAAAACTGCATTAGCAATAACTGCACAACAGAAATCCTTACATTCTTTAGCCCAAGTAGTTCTTGATAACATGGCTCTTGACTATATTTTAGCAGAACAAGGAGGTGTTTGTATTATAGTCAACTCCTCGTGCTGTACTTATATAAATACCTCTACAGAAGTAGAAACACATTTGATAAAATCAGACAATAAGCTTTATGGTTACAAGTTGACAGAAATGACCTAGAATTAGAAGATTGGTTTTAAGACCTATTTTCATGTATTCTTCAAAATGTTCACTCTATTCTTTTAGGAATCTTAAAGCTCAGGCTTTCCCTCTTACTACAAATTTTCTTAATTTAATTTATAACCAATATATCAATTAAATGTGGACGACGATGCTGTTTCAAAATAGCAAGAAAAACATTTAATCATTTACCTATGACCCAAGAAAAATTTTAAGAACAGGTTCAAAACTTTGATTCCTCCTAGGGCAGGGACCCATAGCTCAATGGGTAGGGTGCCATCCACATACACTGACGCTTGTAGGTTTGAACCCAGCCTTGGGCAGCTAAAACAATGACAACTGCAACAAAAAAAA
>NW_003852643.1:1024927-1026926 GCF_000181295.1 Otolemur garnettii | reverse complement strand
AAAAAAAAAAAACTTTGATTCCTTGAACCCCAACTTTGCCCCACTCAAGCAGGGAGTAAGTAAGCAGACTGATTAATGCCCACATTTCCCAAGATTGAGGAAAGAACAAAAAAGGGGGAATAATTGTGACCAGTTTTATAACAAAATTTTGCATTTCTCTAGTGTCTCAGCTCCCTCATATTCCAAAGGAGTTTCTAGTGTTCACATCAGAACTTAAGCAGGCAGCTAAGTGGCCTTGACTTGACAGGACTGAAACAGTGAGTGTTATCTCAGCTCCAGTGGCCTAATAATGGCAGTCTTAGAAAAAGTACAGAAGAGACAGAAAGATCTTTGTACAAATTGCTGAACAAAACTTTGTAATTTTCTTTACACGGATACAATTTCTTTGAATTTTTTCCCAGGAACAGAAGCAACTCCTTACAACCCTGAGTGCCTTCCTCCACCAGAATGTCCTGAGAAAGTCAAGATAAGCAATACACTCCCGCAGATTGTGATCAGGAGCCACTAAGCCTGCCCTCGAGGCTAAAAAGATGAACAATATTAACCCTTAGTTCATTATAATACTAAAATCCTCATTCTGGTGAGGAATTTGTCCACCATTTTTTGTTCATGGAATGTATGAACTAGCATGATTCCTCACTGCACTTGTGTGCCCTGCACTCCACCCCAAACATGCAGTGGCATTCACCGGCTTTATGCATTATTGATTTTCACTTCCATAAAACCACTTGACCCTGGGCGGCGCCTGTGGCTCCAGTGAGTAGGCGCCAGCCCCCATATACTGAGGTTGGCAGTTTAAAACCTTCCCTGGCCAAACTGCAACAAACAAACAAACAAACAAAAATACCCGGGCGTTGTGGTGGGTGCCTGCAGTCCCAGCTACTCGGGAGGTTGAGGCAAGAGAATCGCCTAAGCCCAAGAGCTGGAGGTTGCTGTGAGCTGTGATGCCACAGCACTCTACCAAGGGTGACAAAGCTAAACTCTTGTCTCTTAAAAAAAAAAAACAAAAAAAAACACTTGACCCTGCTAATGGGGAGGTGGATTTAAGGTAGCCTTTTCCTCCTTGACAATGCTCATTGTCTCAGTAATTGGCTTTCTGTACAGTGATCAACAGTGAACCCCTCTTTGTTGGTTTGTTATCAGGGGGTATGAATTCAGATTGGGACATTGTCTTTTATTTCTATTTTATTTATTTTTTTTAGAGACAGAGTCTCACTCTGTCACCATCAATAGAGTGCTTTGGCATCACAGCTCACAGAAACCTCCAGCCCAAGTAGCTGGGACTACAGGTGCCTGCCACAATGCCCAGCTATTTTTGTTTTTGTTGCAGTTTGGCCGGGGCGGGTTCAAACCTTCCATCC
The DNA here is from genome assembly GCF_000181295.1 of Otolemur garnettii. Lineage (NCBI taxonomy): Eukaryota > Metazoa > Chordata > Mammalia > Primates > Galagidae > Otolemur > Otolemur garnettii. Next base: position 1,025,565 of record NW_003852643.1, on the reverse strand, counting down.
TCAGCATATGGGGCCAGCACCCTACTCACTGAGCCACATGCACCTCCTGGGGACATTTTCTATAGGATCTTGTCATCTGGAGATGAAGAATATTTGACTTTCATAACTTGATGACAAGCTGAACAAGGTTAAAGAGAGACTCAGAAAGAATGAGGCTTTTTATATGTTGTTTTCCTATATCTTAAGACACCTTAATTTTTAGAATGTTGAAGCATAAAAAAAAATCTTAAACACCTTCCAGTCCAGTGTTCTTCAAAGTAAGGATTGTTGTGCATAGCTCTCAAAATCAGTTTTATAGGTCACAACAAGCAATAAACTCAGGATTATTTGTTGCTGATTTAGAAAAAAAAAAGAAGAACAAAACAATAAGCAATACAAGAAATAGAGCAAAAGTTACAGTCCATCACCCATAGGTAGTGTTAAGATTGTTTTGAAAAATTAATGTTTTAGTTTTATACATAGGCAATATTGTTACCTTTAAGATGTATTTCTAGCTGTAGATCACAGAAAAATAGATTGGGCTCGGCGCCTATAGCTCAACCAGCTAAGGCGCCAGCCACGTACACCTAAGGTGGCGAGTTCGAATCCCCAGCCCTGACCCGCCAAACAACAATGATGGCTGCAACCAAAAAATAGCC
>NW_003852643.1:1022227-1024793 GCF_000181295.1 Otolemur garnettii | reverse complement strand
AAAAAAAAAAAAAAAGATTGAAAGTCACTTCTTGGTCCAAAAGTGATTTTCATAAGGTAACATAGCCAGTTAATGGATGATCTGTGACCACAGCTCTGGTATGGTCTCCCAATTCCCAATTCAGGGTGGGGAAATTAACAAAACAGTTTTAAAACCAGTCTATATTCCACCATCTTCCTTCTACCTCCTTATTCTTTATAAATACTACCTTTCTTCTTATCACAATGGCTCCACAAAGCATTATTTGGAAATGTTTGCAATATATACTGACTGCCAATATGTGTGTATGAACATTTATGCACAACAGAGAGATGCCAGTGTCTCCAAAGAGCCCAGCAAGGAAACAAAATGAATCTTTTATAAAGACTAAAAAAAGGGAATAAACCTGGAATCAAGAAAAGGGACTACCACATTTATCCCTATCAATCAGTTATACAATCATGTCTGTAAATTTTTAGTTTCTTGAGGACAATGTGTCTATTTTTATAGATTTTTGAGCAATGCTTGAGATAGATGCCTGGTAATTAAGGGGGAAAGGACTGAGGAGATCTACCTCTGAGAAGAGGAGAGTTAGCCTACCTTACACAAAAGCATATGCTGCTATCTTCCAATTACAGAAAGTGGAGATACCATTGAGGGAGTTATATAAAAAACCAGTGATTGTACCCTCAATGAATCTCAAACAATTAAAAAAAAGTAAAAAGCCAGTGCTATAGACTGAATATTTGTGTCAAAAAATTAAAATTGTTAAAATTCTAACTTCCGAGATGATGGTATTAGAAGGTGGGGGCCTTCAGGAGTTGATTAAATCATGATAGCAGAGCTTGCATAAATGGTTATAAGAGAGCCCAGAAAGCTCCCTCACCCTTTCCATGAATGATGATGCAAGCTCTCATCAGACACCAAATCTTCTGGCTCCTTGACCTTGGACTTACCAGCTTCCAGAATTGTGAGAAATGAATTTCTGTTTTAAGCCACCTAGTCCATGGTAGTTTGTTGTAGCACTTCAAAGTGCCAGGACAGCAAGCACAGAAAGAGTGAATTTATAATAAAAAGAGTAAAAATAAACAAAAAAATCCATATACTGCAAAATGAAATACCAAAACAGATTACTACTTCCAGTCCTTTCAGTCTCTATCTACATGCAATTATTTTAGCTTTATGGAGATATAATTCAAGTTCTAAAAGCACATTATTTTTTTGCTTTTATTTTTTTTTGGCAGGGACCTCTGGCATATGGGGCTGGTGCCTTACCCCTTTGAGCTACAGGCGCCACCCTAAAAACACATTTTTTTCTTTGAGACAGAGTCTCAAGCTGTTGCCCTAGGTATAGTGCCATGGTGTGATCTCATAGCAACCTCCAACTTGGGCTCAAGTGATCCTTTTGCCTCAGTTTTTCTATTTTGCTCAGGCTGGTCTCAAACTCCTGAACTCAAGCAACCCACACACCTTGGCCTCCCAGAGTGCTGGGATTACAAGCATGAGCCACCATGCCTGGCCAAAAGGACATTTTTAAAGTATTATATTTAAATCATTATACATATATTTAAAGCTGTGAAACCATGACCATGACCAAAATAGCAAAATTAAAACACAAAAGAATAGCTAAACAGCAAACATTTCCATCACCTTCAAAAGTTTTTTCTTTCCCATTTATAATCCATTTCCCTCATCATCATCCTCCCCCAGACAATCTCTGATCTCCCTTCTGTCACTTTAGTTTGCATTTTACGGTATTTTTATATAAATTAAATTATAGAACACATGTTTCTCTTATATTTTTGTTTGGATTTATTCATTGAACATAATGATTTTGCATGTAATAATCGCATATTCCTTTCAACTGCTGAATAATATTTCAAGGTATGGTAAATGTTTTTCCATTATTCTGTTAATGTACATTTAGATTCTTTTCTCTTTTTTTATTTCTTATAGCATAACTGTGTACATTAATGCAATCATGGGGGACAGTGTGCTGTTTTCATATACATTTTGAAATACTCTCATCAAAATGGTTAACATAACCTTCATGTCATTTTCTTAGTTATTGAGTTAAAATGTTCTTACTCAGCTTTTAGAAAGATTCACTTGTACCCTTGTAAGACAAACCATAGAGGTGATCCCACCAATCACCCTTCCTCCCCCATCCACTCCCCTTACCTCCCCTCTCCCACCCGCTTCCCATATTCTAAGGCTATAATTAGGTTATGACATTCCTATAAAAGCTATGAATTAGTTTCAGTAGGGCTGTGTACATTGGATACTCTTTCTTCAATTCTTGAGATACTTTACGGAGAAGAACATTTTCCAATTCCATCCATATAAACATGAAGGAGGTAAAGTCTCCATCCTTCTTTAGGGCTGCATAGTATTCCATGCTGTACATGTACCACAAATTATTGATCCATTCGTGGGTCGATGGTCATTTGGGCTTCTTCCATAACCTAGCAATTATGAATTGGGCTGCAATAATCATTCTGATACAGATATCTTTGTTGTAATTCAATTTTTGAACTTCTGGATATATACCTAATAAAGGAATTGCAGGATCAAATGGCAGGTCTAT
>NW_003852643.1:996641-1002952 GCF_000181295.1 Otolemur garnettii | reverse complement strand
ATGTCATTAAAGTATTTAATTTCTCCATCATAAATGAAACTCAGTTTAGCTGGATACAGGATCCTGGACTGAAAGTTATTTTGTTTTAAGAGATTAAATGTCGATGACCACCCTCTTCTTGCCCGAAAGGTTTCAGCAGAGAGATCTGTAGTTATTCTAATATTCTTCCCCTTGTACGTTACGGTTTTCTTATGTCTCACTTCTTTCAAGTTTTTCTCTTTCATATTAACTTTAGTGAAGTTAATTATGATGTGTCTGGGGGATGTCTTATTCAGGTTGAGTGGTGCTGGAGTTCTGAAGCTGTCTGCAATCTGAATTTCAGGATCTCTTGACATATCTGGAAAGTTCTCTTTCATAATTTCATACAGAAGAGCCTCTGTGTTTTGTGAAGAAACTTCATCACCTTCAAGGATTCCTATGAGGTGAATATTAGTTTTCTTCAAATTATTCCAGAGCTCTCTGAGAGAATGATTCATTTTTGCTTTCCATTTCTGTTTCTCCTTAGACGTTTGGACATATTCAGAAGCTTTGTCTTCTACGTCTGAGATCCTTTCTTCTGCCTCCTGCACTCTGTTACCAAGAGATTCTACCGTATTTTTCAGATCTTTGAGGGCTGCAATCTCTTGCCTTGATGTTTCAAAATCTTTGGTGGTTTTGTCTTTGAATTTGTTGAATTCTTGAGCGAACTTTTGGAATGCTTCTTGAATTTCTAGTTCTATCTTTGCCTCTATTCTATTAATTTTATTTGCAATCCAAATTCTGAATTCAATTTCTGACATCCCAGCTATCTGTTTTTATAGGGGATCTTCAGTTTCATCTGCCATGTCCTTTCTTGGGGGGGGTTACCTATTCTGGTTATTCATATTACCAGCCACATCCTTTCTTGTGGGGGTTGATCTACTCTGGTTATTTGTATTACCAGAGCTTTTCCGCTGATTCCGCCCCATGATTATTTTACCCTGTTTGGCTTTTCCCCTTGAGGTTTGTCAAGGACTCGTATAGTGTTATGGCCTGAGACACTGGGGACCTGCTTGGTGTGGTGGGGCTAAGTGGCTCTGTCTTATTTTCAGCTGGTCTCTGTCCTACCCTAGTGATTTAGTTTCTCTTGCTTGAAGTCTCAGCTGTGGAGAAATACCAGCAATTAAATCGTCCTGCTCCCCCCATAAACAATAATTGGGCAAGGAAAATCAAATCTTCCCTCAACCATACACCCAGGGTGCCCCTTTGAATAGTCTGTGGGTGGTCTTCCCAGTTTAAGGGGTCCAAATCAGTTGTCCCAGTCAACACCCATTTCAGGTGGAACAGTTCAAATGTTTCCAGCATCTAGATAAGAGGGGTCCACTCGCAGCTCAGATATAACTTGCTCCAGTGCTCCATGAGGGCAAAGGGACCCACCAAGCAGATGGGTTAGAATGGGAAGGTTAATACCTCCTTCCCCACCTTGCACCCAGTCACTCATAATCCCCCAGGTCTGTGACCCTATTCACTCCAGTAGGCAACTGCTCCCACTGTTTATGACTGCCAAAATCACCCAGGAATCTGTGTCCAGCAGGGGGGCCTTGTGTGTTTAAATTAGGCTGTGAACACTCTCTTAATTCCAGCCCCTCGCCTTCTGTTACGGCTAGATTCCTATGCAAGTCAGAGGCTGCTAGCGCTGATGAGCAACTCAACCCTGGGCAGCAATTAGAGTTTACACTCAGGTGTCAATCCCTGCCTCTGCCTGCCCACTGCCTTAGTCTCAGCATTCCCCTGAGGGCGAGGTACTCATTGGGAAATCTGTGTCCAGTCAGGCAGGAGAAGAATTTACACTTTGAAATTTGTGGCCATTACAGCCTCACACCTTCTGTCCCATCTAAATTCTTCTGCAACTCAGAGGCTTTCTAGAGCTGGTGATGAACTCAGCTCTGGACCTGAAGCAAATTAGAGTTTACACTCAGGTGTCAATTCCAGCCTCTACCTGCCCACTGCCTCTGTCTCAACTATTCCCCTGAGGGCTGGTGCTAATTATCTCTTTACTTACAAAAGTTACCAAGTCCATTGGTTGGGCCTGTGGCTGCTGTCCTGAACCTCTGGTTCCCCAGAGAGACGGGGCTTGCCTATCTGGAATGGCATTCAGTTCGCAGCTCAGGATGCCACTGTTGCTGTATGGCTTCCTCTGAGCCAACTTTCTTCTCCTCACTCCTGTGTCATAGTCAGCACTAAGCAGCACCAGCCCTTTCCCCCCCTACTTCTCTCAAGGAGATGCCCAAGAATCTGGACTCCATAGGTAACAAACCTTCAGACCTTGGGGCAAGGGGGAGGGGAATCCTCGGAGTTCAATGTTGCAGGTGGGGAATGTATACAGTTTTATACAGTTTTAAAGTTTTATGCCTGGCAGGAGGGTGCCATGGCATGCCAGGAGGGGTAGGAGGTCCAGTTTTTAGGGCATCTCTCCCGTGGGATAGAGTGGGAGAATGTTTGAACTCTGCTCGCTTGTTTGCATGGAGTAAACTGTGAGCCCTTCTTGTTGGGGAGGGGACGCCCATCCGCTTGTTGGTGGATTTTGTACCTTTTGATTGTATTTTTGGGGTCACAGCTCACCTCAGGAAGGTTGAAGTGTGCTCTTCAATCTTCTCTCTTGACTCCACTCTAAGCCATCAGCTCCTTTACTAAACTTCTGTCCTTTAAGCCTCCTTCTAGATGGAAGCTTCTGTAAAAAGCTGGCTGCAGTCCACCATCTTGGCTCCACCCCCTAGATACTTTTCTATTTGGGGCTATTATAAATACAAATTATTACCTGTACATATATTTCCTCCTCTTAGGTAAATAACTGGGAATGAAATGGTTACATTATATGGAAGCTGTATGTTTAATTTTTAAGAAACTGCCAAACTGTTTTCCAAGTTTTATATTCCAATATAAAATTCCAATATATTGGAATTGGGACACTCCAATTTCTTTCTTTCTTTCTTTCTTTTTTTTTTTTTATTTAGAGAGAGAATCTCATTCTTGCCCATGCTAGAGTGACTTGCATTACCCAGCTCACGACAAACTCAAACTCATATGATCCTTCTGCCTCAGTGTCTTGGGTAGCTTGGACTACAGGCACCCACCTACCATAATACCTGGTAAATATTTCTACTTTTAGTAGAGAGCGGTCTTGCTCCTCTCAAACTCCAGAGCTCATGCAATCCTCCCACCTTGGCCTCCCAGAGTGTGAGGATTACAGGTGTGAGCCACCTTGCCCAGCGAGAAGTTTCAATTTCTCTACACCCTCACCAGCACTTAATATTATCAGGCTTTGTTTTGTATTGTTTTAAATTAACTGAAGGAAAGAGAATCTTATTACTTTTCCAGCAAAGGGGGAAAACAGCATCTCAAAATCCAAATTCCTGCTTCTGAGAATGAGCACAGAGATTTTAAAGGTTCTGATCTGAAAAATCTCATCTTGGACCAAGACGGTCACATAGCCTCAACAACAGTCTTATGACCTCCACCCAGATTAATCCTATCTTCAGCTAAAGGGATCTCATGACCTATGCCCCACCCAGTTTTCAGCTAAGAGAATCTTGTGACCTCTGCCCAGATGATTCCCTTGAGCTATCTCCTGTGGTTTGAATAACTAGACACATTCCCTGCCCTTCCCAACCACTAGCCTGAGATGCAGATTCCAGCTCCCAAAAAGTTGGGAAGATAGAAAATATTTTTGCCACTTTTTTTGGGGGGGAGGCATTCTCTCTGAAACACATTTCCCACTGTCAATTTTACCCTTCCATATATGTGCAAGGAGGGGCAGTGTAGTACTTACATCGTGTACTCGGAAGGGTCTCTCATAAACTGTTTCTTAGGGCCTGAACTGAAGTCTGTTTGTAAAGGGCTACCATTATGATCAGATTATTTTTGTTAACATTTTAAAATGTTAACCATTCTAAAGGGTGGAGCAGTATCTTGTTTGGATTTTCATCTCTTTGTGACTAATGGCATTAAGTACCTTTTCATATACTCATTAGCCATTCATATATATCTTCTTTTGTGAAATATATCTGTTCAAATAATTTACATTTTAAATTTTTTATTAAATAATAAACAGATGGATCATGTATACATTAATGCATTTATAGGGTACAATATGCTGATTTCACATACAAGGGATGCTTACATCACACTGTTTAATATATATCTCATCTCATTTACTTAGCTATTGTGTTCAGACATTTCTATACTAATAGATCTGACATGTACCCTTGCATTATGCACCATAGGTGGGATCCCACTATTCACCCTCCCTCTATCTGACCTCCCCCCTCCTCTCCCATCCTCCTTCTGCCCTCCTTCATCTTGGGCCATAGTTGTGATCTATTCTTCATATGAAAGTGTGAGTGATTGTAAATTGGTTTCATAATAGTACTGAGTACGTGGGATATTTTTTCTTCCATTCTTGAGATACTTTACTAACTGCAATATGTGCCAGCTCCACCCATGTAAACATAAAAGAGGTAAAGTCTCCATCTTTTTAAGACTGCATAATATTCCATGGTATACATATACCACAATTTATTAATCCATTCATGGGTCGATGGGCACTTGGGCTTCTTCCATGACTTCGCTATTACAAATTGAGCTGCAATGAACAATCTGATGTAAATATCTTTGTTATAAAGTGATTTTTGGTCTTTTGGATATACACCTAGTAAAAGAATTGCAGGATCAAATGGCAGGTCGACTTTTAGATCCCTGAGTATTCTCCATACTTCTTTCCAAAAGGAAAGTTTGGATGTATTAGCTTGCACTCCCACCAGCAGTGCAGAAGTGTTCCCTTTTCTCCATATCCACACCAACATCAGTAGTTTTGGGATTTTGTTATGTGAGCCACTCTTACAGAAGTTAGATGATATCTCAAAGTGGTTTTGATTTGCATTTCTCTGCTTATTAAAGATAATGAGTTTTTTTTCATGTGTCTATAGGCCATGTGCCTGTCTTCTTCAGAGAAGCTTCTGTTCAAGTCCCTTGTCCACAATGAAATAGGATTACTTGTTCTTTTCTTATTAATGAGTTTGAGTTCCCTGTGAATTCTGATTATCAAACCTTTGTCAGAAACACTACCTGCAAATATCCTTTCCCATTCTGAGGGCTGTCTGCTTGCTTTACTTACTGTGTTCTTGGCTGTGCAGAAGCTTTTTAGTTTGATCAGATCCCAGTAATGTATTTGTGGTGTTGCTTTAATTGCCTGGGGTGTCCTCCTCATAAAGTATTCTCCCAGGCCAATTTCTTCAAGTGTTTTTCCTGCACTCTCTCCAAGAATCTTTATAGTTTCACGTCTTAAGTTTAAATTTTTTATCCAATGAGAGTCAATTTTTGTTAATTGTGAAAGGTGTGGGTCCAGTTTCTGTTTTCTATAAGTCACCAGGCAATTCTCCCAGCACTATTTGTTAAATAGGGAATCTTTCCCCCAATTTATATTTTTGATAGGCTTATAAAGGATGAAATGACAGTCAGTGTCTGGGTTCATCTTTTGGTTCTGCATTCTGTTCCATACATCTACCTCTCTATTTTTTGTGCCAGTACCATGCTATTTTTATCACTATAGATTTATAGTATAGTTTGTAGTCTGTTAGTATGTTTCCTCCTGATTTGTTTTTATTTCTGAGTAATGTCTTGGCTATTTGAGGTTTTTTCTGGTTCCATATAAAATGAAGTACTTTTTTTCCCAGATCTTCAAAGTATGATGGTGGTGCTTCATAGGGATTGCATTAAATTTGTAGATTGCTTTGGGTAATATGGACATTTTAACAATGTTGATTCTTCCCAGCCACGAGCATGGTATGTTTTTCCATTTGTTAACATCTTCAGCTACTTTCTTTCTCAGAGTTTCTTAATTCTCTTCATAGAGATCTTTCACATCCTTTGTTAAGTAAATTCCCAAATATTTCATCTTCTTTGTCACAACTGTAAAAGGAATAGAGTCCTTGATTGTTTTTTGGGCTTGACTATTATTGGTATATATAAAAGCTACTGATTTGTGAGTATTGATTTTGCATCCTGAGATGCTACTGGTCATTTCTAAGAGATGCTACTGATCATTTCTAAGAGTTTTATGGTTTAGTCTCTGGGAGTTTCCATGTATAAAATCATATCATCTGGGAAGAGTGAAAGTTTGATCTGCTCTGATCCTATTTGCATGCCCTTGATTGCCTTCTCTTGCCTGAACACGATTGCTAAGATTTCCATTACAATGTTAAAAAGCAGTGGAGGCAATAGGCAACCTTGCCTGGTTCCTGATTTGAGTGGAAATATTTTCAATTTTACTCCATTCAATATGATATTGGCTGTGG
>NW_003852643.1:989489-996496 GCF_000181295.1 Otolemur garnettii | reverse complement strand
TGGATTCTGTTTGCTAGGATCTTATTGAATATTTTTGCATCTATGTTCATTAAACATATTGGTCTATAGTTTTCTTTTCTTGTTGAGTCTTTTCCTGGTTTGGGGAAGAAGGTGATATTTGATTCATAGAATGTGTTGTGAAGTATAACTTCTTTTTCAATATTTTGGAAAAGGTTAAGTAATATAGGTACTAGTTCTGCTTTCAAGGTTTGGTAGAATTCTGATATGAAGCCATCTGGTTCTGGACTCTTCTTTTTTGGGAGATTTCGTATAGTTCATTCTATTTCAGTACCTGATATAGGTCTGTTAAGCATTTCCAATTCTTTCTGATTAAGTCTAGGAAGTTGGCGTGCTTCCATGTATTGGTCAATTTCTTTCATATTTTCATATTTCTCAGAAGAAAGTTTTTTGTGGTATTCATTAAGCATTTTTTCAATTTTTGAGGAGTCTGTTGTTATTTCACCTTTATCATTTCTGACTGATGATATTAGGACTTTAATCTTCTATTTTTGGTTAGATTGGCCAAAGGTTTATCAATTTTGTTGAATTTTTCAAAAAAAAAAAACTTTTTGATTCATTGATCTTTTGAATAATTCTTTTGTTTTCAATTTCATTTAATCCTGCTCTAATTTTAGTTATTTCTTTTCTTCTGCTGGGTTTGGAGTTGGAATGTTCTTCCTTTTCCAGTTGCTTGAGATGTCTCATTAAGTTATTGACTTCCTTTCTTTCCATTCTCTTGAGGAAGGCTTGCAACACTATAAATTTCCCAATGCCTTTTGGTATCCCAGAGGTTCTGATAATTTATGTCTTCAATATAGTTTTGTTCAAAGAATTTGGCAATTTCCTTCTTAATCTCATCTATGACTCAGCTTCTATTCAGCATAAGGTTATTTAGTTTCCATGTCTTTGAATGGGTATGTAGATACCTGTTATTGGTGAGTTCAACTTTTATTGTGTGATGATCTGAGAAAATACAAGGAATAATTTCTATACTTTTAAATTTGCTGAGGTTAGATTTGTGACCTAAGATGTGATAATTTTAGAGGATTTTCTATGGGCTGATGAGAAAAATGTGTATTGTTAGGATGAAATGTTCTGCGGACGTCTGTTAAATTCAAGTGTTGTATGGTGAAGTTTAAGTCCAAAGTTTCTTTGCTTAGTTTCTTATTGGAGGATCTATCCAACACTGCCAAAGGGGTGTCAAAATTTCCAATTATTATGGTGCTGGAAGATATTAAATTGCTTATGTCTGTTAGGGTCTCCCTTATAAATTGTGGAGCATTCTGGTTGGATGCATAAATGTTAATAATTGACATCTCATCATGTTGAGTGTTTCCCTTAACAAATATGAAGTGACCATCCTTGTCTTTTCTTACTTTTGTTGGTTTAAAGCCTAGTGTATCTGCAATTAAAATTTCCACCCCTGCTTTTCTCTGATTTCTGTTTGCCTGGATTACAGATGCCCATCCCTTCACCATGAGTCTATCTTTATCCTTTAAGGTAAGATGAGATTCTTGTATAGAGCAGATATCTGGCCTGAGCTTTTGTATTCAGTCAGCCAACCTGTGCTTCTTACCAGGACAGTTTAAGCTGTTCACATTAATTGAGAGTATTAATAAGCCTGGTATTATTTTGGGTGTTAAGTTTTTTGAAACTCCAGTAAATATTTTGAATCTTTTCACCACTGTGGAAATTGGATTTTGGTGAAGAATTTCAGAGTGAGTTTACTTTAGTGGTAGAGCATTATGCTGTTCATTATGGAGGATGGGTCTGAGGAATATCCTGAAGAGCTGGTTTGGTTATGGCAAATTTCTTCAACATGTGTATGTCATTAAAGTATTTAACTTCTCCATCAAAAATGAAGATTATTTTAGCTGGATACAGGATCCTGGACTCAAAGTTGCTTTGTTTTAGGAGATTGAAGGTTGATAACCATTCTCTTCTGCCTTGAAAAGTTTCAGCAGAGAGATCTGCAGTCATTATAATATTCTTTCCCTTGCAGGTTATGATTTTCTTACATCTGGCTGCTTGCAGGATCTTCTCTTTCATATTAACTTTGGTGAAGTTGCAATGTATCTGGAAGATGCTTTATTTGGGTTGAGTCATGCTGGGGCTTTGAAACTGTCTGCTATCTGAATTTCAGTATCTCTTGCCATGCTTGGGAAGTTCTCCTCAATTATCTCTTGGAGTAAAGTATCTGTGCCTTTCTGACCATCCTCTTCTCCTTCAGGGATTCCTATGAGGTGAATGTTTGCTCTTTTGGAGTGGTCCCACAATTCTCTCAGGGAATGATCCGCTTTTGCTCTCCACTTCTCTTCCTCTTTGAGTGTTTTGGAATGTTCAAAAGCTTTGTCTTCAATGTCAGACATCCTTTCTTCTGCCTGCTCCATTATCTTACTGAGGGATTCTGCTGTATTTCTCAGATCATTGAGGGCTGCATGTTCTTGCCTCGGTGTGCCAAAATCTTTGGTGATTTTGTTATTGAATTCTTGAGATGACTTTTGAATTGCTCCTTGAATTTCTAATTCCACCTTTACCTCCATTATTTTAATCTTATTTGAAATCCAAATTCTGAATGTGATTTCTGATGTATCACCCATTTGTTTACGAATGGGATCTTCTGTTGGGTCTCCTCTGTCCTTCCTTGGGGAAGTTGATCTACTCTGATTATTCATGTTGTCAGAGTTTTTCCACTGATTCTACTCCATAATTATTTTTCACTGTCTGGCTAGAGAAGCTGTCAAGGTGACATTGAATTGGGGGCTCCCAGAGTTGTAATTAACCAGCTCTTTACCATAGAACTGGGACTACTGATTGCAGCTTTTCCTTTAGAGCTTTACAATGGTCCCACTCAGTACTACAGCCTGAAACTCTGGGGACCTGTTTGGTGTGGTGGGGCTAGATGGTTCTGAACTATATTCAGATAGTCTCTGTCCAATCCTAGTGAATCAGTGGCTTTGGTCTGAAATCTCAGCTGTGGAGATGTATAAGCAACTAATACACACACCCCACACAGGCAACAACCGAATGGGGAGAATCCCACACAACCAGGGTACAGCCCTATGGGTCCCCGGGTGATTAGCCCAGGTCAAGAGTTCCAAACCAATTGTCCCAGTCAACACAAATACCAATTAGGTGGGAGAATTCAAAAGGTCTTCAGTATCTATGCAGTGGCGGGAGCTCAAGTGTAACTCACTCAGGTGCTCTGTGGGGTCAGAAAGGACTGCCCAACAAAATAGTCTGGGGAGCTGGTGCCTCCTTCCCTACCTTGCACCTCCGTCACACCCAGGCACTGGTAGCCCCTCAGGACTATGACCCAGTTCCCTCCAATGAGCATATGCACCAGGGATTTGGGGCTGCTAGAGCCAGAGGGAAGTCAATGCTTTGTCAGCCATACAACCAGACTCTGACACCAGCCGGCTGGGGGAGTTGAAATCTAATTACCTCGGGTGCTCAATGGAAATGGGAGTGTTCCACCTGAGCTTGTTCCAAACCAGAGGTTAACAAAGCAGCAAATGTTTTTTTCTCTCAGAGACCATGCAGTACCCCAGCTGCTCTGCTCCTCTGGTAACCCTGTAATGTAGGATCTAGCTCCATCCAGCAGTCCACAGAATTGGGGAGGTGTCTCTCCAAAATTTGACCCTAGCAGGATCACTCTATTAATGCTGCTGCTAGGTGGGAGGTGTCCCCACTTGGGTTCCCACACCTCAGTGATTCCCCAGCCTCCATCTGTCTCACAGAGACCCAAGACTCCACCCGTTGATGAGTTGCTCTTTCTCAGAACCAAGCTAGCCACCTTCCCCCTGTGCCTTTCTGCACTGTTACTGGATTCACAGGTACAGTGTAGCTGCTCTACTTCAGACCATGCAATGCCCATTCTTAACAAAGAACCATGAACATTCTGTTCTTTGCAGGGGTTGGGCTTCTAGACTGCCAGCCCAGGGGAAATGGTGGACTGGGAGTTCAAAGTGGCAGGGAAAATAATTGTTCAACCTTCATGCCAGACAGGAGAATGCCCAAACTCACAGCAGAGACTCTCTAGAGAAGGAGTCCCAGCTTCCAGCAACTCACTCCTGTGGGTTGAGTGAAGAGGACCTCAGTTTACCACTCACTAGTAGAGCTCTCACAGCAAGCAAGCAAGCAACTCTCTTGGGGGAGAGGATGGACACACATCCTCTTTGGGGTGGGTTCTGTACCTTAAACTTGTTTCCTTGGAGTTTTGGCTTGCCTCAGCAAAGAAGACGTGCAATTATCAATCTCTTCTCTCAGCTTGGCTCCCACCCTTCAGCTTTGTTGGGTTCTTTCTGGCCACTATCTCTCCTTCTGGATGGGAGCTTCTTTAGAAAGCTGGCTTCAGTTGGCTATCATCTCCCACTCCCCTTTGCTCTTGTTGAATGTAAAAATTGGAGTTAGGGAAAATAGCCAACCTAAGGTTTTAGCAGAACACAAGGCACATTGAAACAAAATGAACAAACAAACAAAAAACTAGACACGTAATCAAAAACAAAAACAGAAAAAAAACTTGAATATCCTACCATAAGAAGAAGGGGAGGGCTCGGCATCCGTAGCCCAGTGGCCAGGTCACCAACTACACACATTGGAGCTGGCGGGCTCCAACCCAGCCCAGGGCCTGCCAAACAACAATGACAACCATGAGCAAAAAACAGCTGGGTACTGTGGCAGGCGCCTGCAGCCCCAGCCACCCAGGAGGCTGAGACAAGAGAACCGCTCAGCCCAAGAGAGTTAGAGGTTGCTGTGAGCTTTGACGCCATAGCACTCCACCAATGGCAACATAATGAGACTCTGAATAAAAAAAATTAACAATAACTTCTACAAGAAAGGAAACAAAATCAAAAGGAGCAAGCAAAGAGAGAAAAAAAGGTAACATACATACATATACATATACAACTGTATATATGTCATAGGGATGGACTTTAGTAGGAATATATTTATGTTGCAATATGCTTTCTGGACACCAGGTGGCGCCATGGGTCAGCTTTATACCCGTCTCCCGGTTTAAATTGTTCTTGGTGTTGCCTGATTACCCGGTTAGCACCTAGACCCTGCCGAACTGCTGATTCCACCAATTTCAAAAAATCTTCACAGGCATGTTTCTCAAATTCTCCTTGCAAGAGTTCCCCTGGGCCAGTTCCAAGTGTAGGACGACTGTCTGCGTGTAAGATTCAAATCGCTGCGCCTGGCCCTCAGGGAAAGTTGCCTGCGGTGACAATGGCCTCTTCCTTTCTGGAATTTTTCCCATCTGAGTGTCTCTACCGTAGCCTAACCGCAGTGGTGCCACAGGAGACTGCACCCCACTCTGGCTGCCTAATTCCGCTCAGGAGTCCACACTTCACCAATCTTTCCACACAATACCTAGTTTCCCCACAAACTGGGAACTGCAATCATTCATGGTGGGGCTGATTGCCACTGCTGCTGCCCACAGTTGCTGCAGCCCAGGACAGAACCTTTCCTGGAAGTCTTGGCAGCTTTGGATTACACTCCCAAGTCCAGCAATCTGCCACCTCACTGCACACTCAGAACTGCCACTCCACACCAATATTCCATGTCGGGAATGATCTAGCCCACTCACTCTCACCTATTGTTCCAGGAGAGCTGAGCTAAAAGTCCTTCCCGTCCACCATCATGCTCTGCCTCCAATTTACTTTTTTTTTTTTAATTGGATCTTTTGTCCTACTATCATCGAATTGCATGAGTTCTTTAGAAATCATAGATTCAATTTTTTTTTATCTGATATAAACACTGTGAATTATTCTATCAGACTTGCCTTGCCTTTTCTTTCTTTCTTTTTTTTTTTTTTTTGAGACAGAGCCTCAAGCTGTCACCCTGGGTAGAGTGCTGTAGCATCACAGCTCACAGCAACCTCCGCCTCCTCAGCTTAAGCAATTCTCTTCCCTCAGCCTCATAAGTAGCTGGGACTACAGGCACCCACCACAATGCCTGGCTATTTTTTTGTTGTAGTTGTCATTGTTGTTTGGCAGGCCCAGGCTGGATTCCAGCCCACCAGCTCTGGTCTATGTGGCTGGCACCTTAGCCACTTGAGCTACAGGCACTGAGCCACCTTTTCATTTACTTTATTGTTGCTTTCAAAGAACAAAAGTTTTAAACTTTTATGAAGTCCATTTTGTCTACTTTTCGTTTATAATTGTGTTCTATCTGAAAAATATGCTTTTTAACCCTAAGTTATGAAGATTTTCTCCTATTTTTTTTTTCATAGTTTTATGTAGTTTTAGCCTTTCATTTGGTCTATGAACCATTTCATGTTCATTTTTATGTATAGTGTGAGGTAAATCCTAGCGTTCATTTTATTCTGTATGGATATCCAATTGATGTAGCACCATTTGGTAAAGACTTCCTTTTCTCCATTGACTTTGTTGCTTCATGAAAAATTAACTATTCATATATATGTAGATCTATTTCTTTATTGCTTTATTCCTCACTTATCTATATGTTTCTATTTTCCACCAGTACAAAACTGTCTTGATTACTGTAACTTTATAGTAATTCTTGAAATTAGGTAAGGCAAGGCCTGCAATTTTCTTCTTCTCTATTAAAATTGCTTGTGATATTTTAGGTGTTTTGAATTTTCATGTAAATTTGAAAATTAATATATATATGTAGGAATATTTATTGGGATTCCTCTGAATATGTAGATCATTGATGAAAATAGTTATAGTCATAATATTGTCTCTTTCAATACATGACTGTGGTATATTTTTACATCTTATTCAAATCTTATTTAAATTTTCTCAGCAACTTTTTCTAGTTGTCATCATGGATTTGCTAGATTTAATCCTAGGTATTTTATGGTTTTTGTTGCTGCTGTAAACGAAATTTTCAAAAATTCATTTTCCAATTGTTTGTTGCTAGTGTGTAAGAGTACTAGTTATTTATTTATTTATTTATTTATTTTTAGAGACAGAGCCTCACTTTGTCACCCTCAGTAGAATGCCATGGCATCACAGCTCACAGCAACCTCCACCTCTTGG
>NW_003852643.1:988479-989469 GCF_000181295.1 Otolemur garnettii | reverse complement strand
TTTCTACAAGATAGTCCTATTATTTTTGAGGTAGGTCTACAGGTGCCCACCACAACGCCTGGCTATGGCCAGGGCTGGGTTCAAACCCACCACCCTCAGTATATGGGGCTGGTGCCCTACCCACTGAGCAACAGTCACCACCTTACAAACTATTTTTCTATACTAACCTTGTAGCCTGTGACAAATCCATAGTCAGCTATTAAAACTAATATATTTTCATTCACTGATTATACATGTCATGCAACTTTCTACATAAGCATTCATGTCATCTGCAAATAGGGACAGCGTTTTTTTACAAGGAAAGACCCAAAAACAGGAGTGTTTTCACAAGACTCAAGGGCTAGCTATAAGGTTTTTGTGAAGTAAAAGAAGCTTTAAAACTAGTGAGTCTTTTATATAGCATGTCTTCTCTCCTTTTCTCATTTTTGAAAGTTTCCCACACTAATCACAATTAGTCAAATATAACTTCATGTGAAAGACCTATTCAAATACTCTCCTATAAGGAGATTTAAGAAGGATACCAGAGCCCAGGAATTGCATTTGGAAAGCAAAATAATGGAATCATACATGTCCAAGGATACTTTTTGCTGTTTGGAAAACAATGTAAATTGCAAGTGGCCCCTGACCATTAGGCTAAACATTTCCAAGTGAATGGCAGAGTCTGGCACAGCAGGGAATCAATCAGGAGGATCAGTTTCTGCAGAAAGGTCAGACAAGGGGATGGAATAGCTAGGGAAGTGTTCTTAGCCCCATTTGCATCCACAAGTGTGGCTATAATCAAAACATCGAATTGCATGAGTTCTTTAGAAATCATAGATTCAATTTTTTTTTATCTGATATAAACACTGTGAATTATTCTATCAGACTTGCCTTGCCTTCCCTTTCTTTCTTTCTTTTTTTTTTTTTTTTGAGACAGAGCCTCAAGCTGTCACCCTGGGTAGAGTGCTGTAGCATCACAGCTCACAGCAACCTCCGCCTCCTCAGCTTAAG
>NW_003852643.1:971410-988459 GCF_000181295.1 Otolemur garnettii | reverse complement strand
AAAAAAAAAAAAAAAAAACAAGTGTTGATGATTATGTGAAGAAATTGTAACCAGCATGCATTGCTGGTAGGAATGTATAATCATGAGGTCACTGTGGAAACAGTTTGGCTGTTTTCCAAAAGTTATACATAGAACTATCATGTGATCTAGCAATTGTACTTGTGGCTATATAGTCAAGAGAATTGAAAACATTTGTTAACACAAAACTTGTATACAAATGATCACAGCATACTTGTAATAACTGAAAAATGCCAATAGTTCAAATGTCAATTTAACTGATAAAATGTGGTATATCCATACAAAGAGAAATGGAATACTGAGATATACTACAAAATAAGTTAACTTTGAAGATATGCTAAGTGAGAGAAGTTTGATGCAAAACACCACATATTGTATGATTCTGTGAGGATCTTCAAAAAGTTCATGGAAAATGTATATTAAAAAAAACTATGCATGGATTTAAAGATGTTTTTGCAACAAAATAAACTCATAATAATTTTGCATAAGATATCTGAATAAGATCTATTTTGAGGCCTAGGAAGAATAAGACAACAGTTTGGGAAGAGCTCCTATCACAGAAACCTGAATTCTGCTAAAATTGAAGCAGGAATAAACATTGAACTTATGGTGAAGCTTGGATGAAAGAATGGTGAAATCATTGCTGCTTTACAAAAAGTTTACAGGAACAATGTCCCAAAGAAATCAGCAATTTACAAGTGGATAACTCATTTTAAGAAGGGACAAGAGGATGTTTAAGATGAAACCCAAAGTGGCAGACCATGCACATCAATTTGTGAGAGAAAGAAATAATTAATCTTGTTTGTGCCATAATTGAAGACAACTGATGATTAATAGCATAATCAATAGCTGACATTATAGATATCTCAATTGGTTCAGCTTACAGAATTCTTACTTAAAACTTAAAGTTGAACAAAATTTTTATTCGATGGGTGCCAAATTTTTTGTTCCTAGATCAGCTGCAGAGAAGAGCAAAGCTTTCTTTCTTTTTTTTTTTTTTTAGGATTAGTTTTACTTTATTATCAATCACATTAAAAACTTTTATAACCCGAGAGAAAATTGAGCAATAAACACCATCTTTGTGGATACAACGTGAAACTGCCTTCATGGGCAAACAGTTCATGCATTATATTCTTTCGCTTTTTTTGACTAAGCGGAAACTATAATGCTTCAGTTGAAGACATGATGTTTTATTCCAAACACTTATCTATTCACTGGATTCAATCCTGGGCAGCCCCATGAATGCCTGGGGACAGAGATTACAGTGCAGGCTAGATGAGTTTGGCAATTCAGTGATGGGTCTGAGGTTAATGCATATCTGCACACTCGTAAACCATAAAGGAACACATTTTTGCACACTTTACCTGAGAAAAGAAAAACATTTCAGACAGAAAACAGCGTTCATCGGTTTGCCAACACTAGTCAAAACACATAAACACAGAGACCTGAAAGAGAATACATCATGGTGACTTAAGAAAACTGAATTTTTCCATAGCTGGAGGGGTTGCTCACTGATTTTTCCAGACTCATGTTTAAATCTGCCTGCTTCAGTGCACCCACACTTAGTGAACTCTGCAGTGGGTATTACGTCACAAAATGCTTTTAGGACAGAAATAAATTGATGAGAGCATAAACGTGAAATGGCATGATTTAATGTCAAATAGGCACACACAATTACTTCCTAATTTTCTACAAGATAGTCCTATTATTTTTGAGGTAGGTAGTAAAAATATAAAATCCTAGCAGTGTTTCCCAATATGTCAAAATACCGACACAAACCAAAGACATCACTGGCAGAGCGTGTCCAAAATTGTGATAGCCCAAATCTCACCACCCCAGCTGCAGGGCCTCTGAACCTGATCAGTTTCCTTCCCACACCTTCCCAACTCAAAGTTCACTAAGCCTTTTGCCTTCTTTTCATTATTATTATTATTAAATGATAGCTGTATACATTAATGCAAACATGGGGTACAGTGTAGTGTTTTCATATACAATTTGAAATATTTTCATCAAACTGGTTAACATAGATTTCGTGTCATTTACTTATTGTGTTAAAACATTTATACTCTAGTTCTAGAAAAGTTCACTTGTACCCTTGTTAGACCATATAGGTGATCTTTCCAGTCACCTTCCCACCACCCATCTGCCCTTCTCCCCTCCCCTCCCCCACTCCCTCCCCATATTCTAAGGCTAGAATTAGGTTGTAGCTTTCATTTGAGATCTATAAATTAGTTTCATAATAGGGCTGTGTACATTGGATACACCCTTTTTCTTCCATTCTTGTGATACTTTGCTAAGAAGAACATTTTCCAGTTCCATCCATGTAAACATGAAGGAGGTAAAGTCTCCATCTTTTTTAGGGCTACATAGTATTCCATGGTGTACAGATACCACAGTTTATTGATCCATTTGTGGATCGATGAACATTTTGGCTTCTTCCATGACCTGGCAATTATGAATTGGGCTGTAATAAACATTCTGATACAAATATCTTTGTTGTAATGTAATTTTTGATCTTCTGGGTATATACCTAATAAAGGAATTGTAGGATCGAATGGTAGGTCAGTTTTTATTTCTCTAAGTGTTCTCCAGAGCAAAGCTTTCAAGGGAAATTTTAAACAAGTGAAGTCAAGATCCTAAAGCATTTCTTCAAAGATGATCTTGAAGACAGAGCACAGGCAATGGAATGTCTACCAAATGGTGAAAATAGTCCAGTCAAAGCAAAACTGAACTTGTTAAGACTAAAGGTCATGGCAGCAATTTTGTGAAATGCTCAGGGCATTTTGCTTTTAACTTTATGGAGGGCCAAGAAATGATAACATCTGCTTATTATGAGAGCATTTTGAGTATGTTAACCAAAGCTTTATCAGAAAAACAACTAGAAAATTACCCACCCACAGTTATTCTTTACCATAACAATGATTCTGCTCATTCTTTTCATCAAACAGGGGCAATTTTGATGGGAAATCATTAGGCATCAACCTTAACTCCTGATTTTGTTCCTTCCAACTTTTTTTTTTTTTAGAGACAGAGTCTCATTTTGTCGCCCTCAGTAGAGTGCTGTGGCATTACAGCTCACAGCAACCTCCGGCTCTTGGGCTTAGGCGATTCTCTTGCCTCAGCCTCCCAAGAACTAGGACTATAAGTGCCTGCCACAACACCTGGCTATTTTTTGTTGCAGTTTGGCCGGGGCTGGGTTGGAACCCACCAACCTCGGTATATGGGGCCAATGCTCTACTCACTGAACCACAGGCACTGCCCTTCTTTTTGTTTTTTAATCTTAAAAAGATCTGTAAAGAGGGCAGTGCCTGTGTCTCAGTGGATAGCGCACCAGCCCCATATACCAAGGGTAGCAGGTTCAAACCTGGCCCAGCCAAACTGCAACAACAACAACAAAAAAAATAGCTGGGCATTGTGTCAGGCACCTGTAGTTGCAACTACTCAGGAGGCTGAGGCAAGAGAATCGCCTAAGCCCAGGAGTTGGAGGTTGCTGTGACCTGTGTGACGCCACAGCACTCTACCAAGGGCAATAAAGTAAGACTCTGTCTCTTAAAAAAAAATCTGTAGAGAGTACCCATTGTTCTTTAGTCAATAATATAAAAATGACTGCCTTGACATGGCTAAATTTCCAGAACCCTAAATTCTTTAGGACTAAATGGCTGGTATCATCACTTACAAACATGTCTTGAATTTGATGGGGCTTATGTTGAGAAATAAACTATATATAATATTATATTATTTATATATAAATAAACTAAACATAATATAATAAATAAACTGTATATAATAAGTAAACTATATAATATATATTATAAAATATATATTTTGAGAATTAGTCTTATTCTGTCACCCCAGCTAGAGTGCAGTGGTGTCATCACAGCTTACTGCAGCCTCAAACCCTTATTCTAGTGATCCACCTGCCTCAGCCTCCTGAGTGGCTAGGACTACAGGCATGTGTCATCACACCCAGCTAATTTTTGTAGAGATGGGGCCTCACTCTTACTCAGTGGGTCTCAAACTCCTGGCATCAAGCAATCCTCCTGCCTCATTTTTTATAGTGGTAGGATTACAGGCATGAACCACCTTGCCTAGCCTACTTTTATTTTCCAATTCAACTTTTCCAAGAACCTTTTGAAGACCCCTTGTTTGTACATGGAATGTCTAGTATAGACAAATATTGAAACAGAAAGTAGATTAGTGGTAGCTAGTGATGGAAGAGAGCAAGTATGAGGAGTGATTACTAAGGGGTGTGGAGTTTCTTTATGGGATAATGAAAATATTCTGGAATTAGATAGTGTTAATGATTATGAAAGCTTGTGAATATACTAAAAACCACTCGATTATATACTTTCAAAGGTATTACTGCATATGAGTTATATTCTCCCTCTATGTTGCTATTAATAACAACATAGAGGGTATGACAATTAAGTTCATGCACTTGCCACTATGCACTAAAGTTGACAGCACTATATAAAGAACTCAGTATGATTTCAAAACCTTGGTGTATCAGCATCTCACATTTGTGTTCATGCCAACATGTGGCAGTGTCTTGCTGAATGACATTCATTATTGTTATTACATTTTTTTCTCTGCCTGTTTTTCTTCTTATTATTTTTTTATTTTTACATATACATGTGATTATTAGGTTTCTACTTTTTGCCCTCACAGAATTAAAAAGGCTTAAAATTTACCAATAATAACAATGTTTAAGATAAGGACTAGAAACAAAAACCTTGTAAAGAATGAAAGAAGATAAAGACATTCAGAAAAGAAATCAGACGATTGCTGCAATGAAGTATTAAGCAATAATAACAATAATGCAAAGAAAGTAACATTCACATTGTCAAATAAGAGTATGACTATTATAGAATGCTTTGACTCTGAGGTTCAGTATAGAGTCATCAATTACCTTCTTACTATTTTTTCCAAAGTCTCAAAAAATAGACAACTAATATTTATAAATAAAAATAAAAGATAATTTTAAAAAACAGATCATGCCAAATCTTATAGACAATAGAAAAACAAGAAATACTTCAAAATCATTCTGCTTAATCTGGATCCAACTGATATTAAAATTGGAAAAAATATATTATTATAAAGGGAAAATTACAAGCATAATTCACTTTTAAATGAGGATACAGTATCCTGTATCCTAAACAACATATTAACAAGTTGAAGTAAAAATTAATGTTTAAGTGATGTACTTTAGTCAAAATCGAATCCAATTTATGTGAGAATTAGTCACTGTTTTCTTTGTTATTGCATGTTTCTGTGTGACATCACGAGAATGTTAGAGTTGGAATTAGAGCAATGAACAAACATTCATAAATTTCTTGTTAAACTTGGCAAGAGTGGAAATGAAATAAAGGATATGTTAGTCCAAGTTTATGGGGATAATGTCATGAAGAAAACATCAGTATACAAATAGATTAAGCATCTTTCTGAGGGGAAAGAAAGCATCACTGATGAAAACAGGTGGGGGCAGTCAGTAACAAGCAAAACTGATGAAAAATTGCAAAAATTCATCAAATTGTTTAAGAAAATTTTCAGATGATTGTAAGAAACATAGCAAAACAAGTAAACATCAATAGAGAAACACTTAGGAAAATCTTGGCCAAAAACTCATGGCTTTTGCATTAGGGCAATGCACCAGGCTCACATGGCACCGTGAAGCAGTTTTTAGCCAATAAACAAATAATTGTGTTGGAAAACCCTCCCTATTAACTTGATCTGGCCTCCATTGACTTTTTTCTTTACCTGAAAATAAAGGGAATATTGAAAGGAAGACATTTTGATGACATTCAAGGCATCAAGCGTAGTATGACAATATCCCTGATGGTCATTCCAGAAAAAGTTTCAAAATTGCTTTGAAGGGTGGACTAGGCACTGGTGTCAGTGCATAGCTTTCCTCCCTCGAGTACTTCAAGGGTGACCATAGTTATATCCAGCAATGAGGTATGTAGCACTTTTTCTAGGATGAATCTGTGAACTTACTTGTCAGATCTCATATGTTAAGATGGGCTAACTGCTATAAAAATTATTTCCAAAATTTCAAAAGTTTAGCAAACTGAAATTTTAAGTTTCACTCAGATATCAGTTCAAGGAAGGTGAGGGGGTGTGGGATTTCTTCAGTGCAATTATTCAGGGACTTTGGTGGCCGGAAGCTCCACCACTTTCAGCATGTGACCTCCAAAACTGTCTTGGATGTTTACAACCAGCTAGAATGTGGAGAAAAACAGAAAGCTTACGGGATCATATTTTTTCCATATGGGAAAAGTATGAAATTGGTAAAAATAACTTTTGTTCATATTTCAATGGCAAGAAAGTCATTCACAACACAGCCTAGGAGTAACAGGCCATGAGTGTGAACCGAGGAGAAAAATGGAACAGAATTTGATTTACAAACATACTATCTCTGCAGGATTCTCTGTCAAAGGATCAGTTAGTGTGAAAAATTTCTCCAACTCAGGGCATTCTGTCTACTATGACTTTCCTGATGCATATTAAGGTAACAGTGCTTTCCTTATCTTTGGTGGTTAAATGCAGGTCTTGTTTTCTCTTACCTAAGATCTTGGCATCACTACTGAAATCCAGGGGACACATCAAGTCTGAGTTACTCTCAGCAACCTCAACCTAAGGAGAATATCCTTATAATATTTTAAAAATACGACTCCCTACTCATTGCTCAATTTCTTGTTTTTCTTTCTTTTTTTTTTTTTTTTAGAGACAGAGTCTCACTTTGTCACCCTCAGTAGGGTGCCGTGGTGTCACAGTTCACAGTAACCTACAACTCCTGGGCTTAGGCGATTCTCTTGCCTCAGCCTCTCGAGTAGCTGGGACTACAGGCACCCACCATAACACCCAGCTATTTTTTGTTGCAGTTTGGCCAGAGCCAGGCTTGAGCCCACCACCCTCAGTATATGGGGCCAATGTCCTACTCACTGAGCCACAGGTGCCACCCTCAATTTCTTGTTAAAAGTAACATCTTCTGGATTTCTTCAGACACAGTTAGGAAGTAGATGAATAAATAATAGATATGCATGGTAAGTATACTCCAACATTCTCCTTTCTGTAAATTTTTAGAATCTTGTCTCTACAGAATAAAATTCAATCTCTGATATGCACCATTTTTAGTGTGACCTATTAGGAGGCCATATTTCAGTCAACCAGCTGAACAAACATATAGAATCAAGCTTTATGAGATAACAAATAGAATTTATTTTTTCTTTTGTTTTGGGGGGTTTTATTGAGACAGAGTCTTACTATGTTCCCCTCCATAGAATGCTGTGGCATCACAGCTCATAGCAACCTCAAACTCTTTGGGCTTAAGTGGTTCTCTTGCCTCAGCCACCCAAGTAGCTGTGACTACAGGCACCCACCACAACACCTGGCTATTTTGCAGTTGTCATTAATGTTTAGCTAGCCCAGCACGGGTTCGAACCCGCCACCCTTGATGCATGGTGGCTGGCACGATAACCACTGTGCTACAGGAGCCACCAACAAATAGAATTTAGAATCTCTGCTGTGTGATGAATTCAGTTAAGTTTATTAAAAATATTATTAGGCACCTACTATGTGGCTGGTGCTGTCCTAGATATTGAGGATTATAGCACTGAACAAAACACATTAAAAAACTCAGTCTTCTTGGAACTTGAATTGAAGAAACAAGAGCAAGCTCATAGGGAAACACTGAAGGAGGTGATGGAGTGATCCGGGTGCATTAATTGGGAATAGTTTTCCAGACAGAGGGAATAACAAACATAGCAGATCTGAGTTGAAAGCATGCCTGACACAGGAAGCTAAAATTATATTCCTTCCTTTATCTAATATCCTCAGAACCTCTTCTCACAATATTCTCAAGATCACTGCAAATACAGCAAATGCATTGAATAGGCAGGATTTTCAGGATGCAATAATATAGCATTTTTTTCCTTCCTGCTGCCTATTCAAACTTGCTCTTTGGAACTAGTTTTATTCCTGCCCCTTGGATGAAATCCAGGTTATGTCTCATAACTTTTCTGCTTGCTCTTATAAAGTTAAAAAAATACTCCTCTCAGTTCTAGTCATAAGACAGTTTCCATTTAATGAAGGCAGAGAATAAGTGAGAAGAAGTCAAAGTCTTAAGTAACTGATATAGTTATAGCCATATAGTACTGGCAATTTCTCACCTGGGAAGGTATTTAAAGTTGACTTCTCCTGCGTAGTATTTTCAAGAATGCTATAGGGAATCCTCAGCTGTTGAGGAGCTCTCACTTGCTGTTCTATTAAAATAGGTAAATATATTAACAATCTTTGGACTAGTCACTTTTAACTCCTTTGTTAGACTTCTCATGGACGATTCAGATACCTAAAATGTTACCAAGTTCCAGGAACTCTGAAGGATCCCATTGAAGTTTTTTGGCCTAGGCTTGAGGTGACAAGAAGAGCCTCTACTCTTTTTTTTTTTTTTATGTGGGGACACTTATGGAATGCCAATAGCTTTCATTGGAAATTCTCTTCTAATCTCCAGATATCTGTTCAAGAGCCAAATGAGGGATATTTAATTTCTATCTGACTGAAGAGGGTGCCCACATAGTTAGTGCATGAAAGATTAGAGAGGATTTCAGAATCTAAGCGGGTTAAGAAGCTTGTCCATGCTAAGGGTTGTTAATAACATGAGAAATACACCTGAATGGTGAGCGTGGGAGAAGGAGTGCATCTGGAGCACTATGTCTTAGCCATAGCAGGTTAACAAGGTGGGTTGGTGAACATGGGCTATAACCAACAGTTGGGAAGATGGCAAGTGGGGCTTCAAAACAAGGAATAGTGGTGTGTGTGTGCAACAAATGGGAGCTATCTGCATATAGGGTCATTGATCGAATAAGAAGCTTTATTAAGGGTAATGGGATCCAAAATTCTCATTGCGATAGAAGGGAGTTATAAATACAGAAATGGAGAAAAGTAGAATGAACCATGCAGAGTTGGATTGGAGTCAGGTATCAGTGTGAAGTCATGGCTGTCAGTATTTATGAATATAGAAATACAGATGTAAATGTGTGAATGTGTATGTGTCTGAATTCTGTGTATGTGTATGTACATACAAATATTGCCTAATTCTTTCCACAGAGAGAGACTGAGAACTGCAACACCCCAATAGCAATAAGCATACCTAGTGATCATATCTTGCCTCTAAATACCATTATTCAATAAAAGAAACATGTAATCTCTGGAGAAATGGCTGATTATGTGGATGGCACATTTAAAAAACAACAACAATGAACTTGGAGCATGTTGATGGCCAGAAAGCAAACTGCTAAAGAAATGATAGGAGAATATGACATGGGAGAATATAACATGAAAGGTAAGCCTAAAGAATCTCCTACAAGCCAAATAGGGGACAATGGGAGCATAAAAATAAATAATGTAGAATAGAGTACAAATCATTGAATTTAAAAAAAAGACTCAGTATCTAAATAAACAAATACATAAATACATGAAATTTACATAGTTTCAAAATACTCCATTGTAGAATACTTAACACTATTTAATCATACTGGAATGGTCAGAAAGTTACCACCTTAAATTAGAGGTCAAAGAGGGCACTATAAGTAATGGGGCAAATTGAAATTATATGCCACCTGATAGGACAAAAAGAGAATGCTACAGCATAACTTTTATGATATCCCTGCCAAAGATGTATAACCTGAATTCATTCAAGAGAAAATATTAGACAAACTCAAACTGAGAGATGCTGTGGAAAATAATTATAAAGGTACAAAAGTCAAAGAAAACCTAAAGACATAGGCTATACTTAAGGATAATAAAAATATATCAATTAAATGCCACAGGTGATTCTGAACTGGATCATTTTGCTATTCGGGACACTGTGAATAACTGGTGAAAATTTATTTGGGTCTGAGTTTAAATGGCAATAGTATATCAGTGATAATTTTATCATTTTGATCATTGTATCATGGATAGGGAGGAAAATGTGTATGTTTGGGGGAAATATGCACTAAAGATGTTTGGGATTATATTTGGTTTCTATTCCTGGGACCTGATTTCATTAAGGGTTTGAACCCTAAATTGAGATTTCTCTGGATTATCCAGGTGGGCTGACTCTAAACTTATAAACAGAGAACATTTCCCAGATAGGTCAGAGAAATGAGATGAAAAGAGGAGGAGCAGGATGGCACCTGTGCCTCAGTGGGTAGGGCAACAGCCCCATATACCAAGGGTGGTGGGTTCCAAGATGGCCCTGGCCAAACTGCAACAAAAAAAAAGCTGGGTGTTGTGGCGGGCACCTGTAGTCCCAGCTACTCGGGAGGCTGAGGCAAGGGGAGGGGGTGAGCAGAGAGAGGAAGAAGGAGGGAAGCGTGGGGAAGGGATTAGCAGAGAGAAGGAAGGAGGGAGGGGGCGGGGTCTTGGTGTGTACCACACCTTTGGAGGGCAAGACACGATTGTAAGAGGGACTTTCCCTAACAAATGCAATCAGTGAAACCTGGTTTCTTGTACCCTCAATGAATCCCCAACAATAAATTTAATATATATATATATATACACACACATATATATATACACACACAGGTATTAATTAAATACACCTGGACATTTTTCAAAACCAGAATTTGCAAGAAAACAAGGATCTCAGTTCTACAATTACAAGGAAGTGAATTTTGGCAACAACTTGAATGAGCAAGGAATAGATAGCTCCCGTAGAGCCTCTAGAAAGGAATGTAGCTCTGTTGACATCTTGGTTTCATCCTTGTAAGACCTATGTTGGACATCTGACCTAGATATTATAATGGTAATATGTTACATTTGTATTGTTTAAGATGCTACATTTGCAGATATTTCTTTCTTTCTTTCTTTCTTTCTTTCTTTTTTTTTTTTTTTTTTCTGAGACAGAGTGTCACTATGGCACCCTCGGTAGAGTGCCATGGTGTCACAGATCACAACAACCTCAAACTCCTGGGCTTAAGTGATTCTCTTGCCTCAGCCTCCTAAGTAGCTGTGACTACAGGCACCCCCTCCCCCACAACTCCCGGCTATTTTCTTGTATTTGTCATTGTTGTTTAGCTGGCCCAGACAAAGTTCAAACCTGCCAGCTGGCGCTATAACCACTGTGCTATGCCCAACATGTTTGCTTCTTTCAGGTGAGATATTACTTGAAATTCTATATTTTCAGATAAAGCCTTAACACATTGAGAAAATTTTATTACCTGAAAGAGGAATTTTTTTAAATATCCTTTTCATATTCCTCTCCAAATATTGTTTTTACAATTGCAGAGCAGGCCAGTAAGATAACAGATTTTGCAACTATATGAGATTTCATTTTCCTAGCTAAGATTTCTGCAACTACTTAACTTGCTTCTTATGCTTTATCTGATATTGTTGCATATTTGGTCCATATTTTTGCTTATTTAGTAATAATGCAAGTCATTTGAAATATTCCACCAGCTGTTGCACAAGTGGGAATGTCTGGATTGTAAATATCTCTTTAATTCGCTAGGAAATGTCTCCTCATTTACTAATGTTTCACCACAAATTACACACATGGGATGTGGTAGGTTTTTCCTTTACTACATATGAAACCGAATGATAATCTTCATTATATTGACAACTAATTGTTTTTAATTTAGTTGTCAATGTACTACTAGATGAAGCAGTAATCCACACACCAGCATCATCTTCAAATGTTTGTTTACTTACTAAAAACTTGTCCATTTTAATGGGATGGTATGTAACTAAAATGCCAAATCAAAAATAATATAAATAATCTTCAAAGAAAGTATAGGAAAAACACTGGAAGATATCGGCCTGGGGAAAGACTTCATGAAGAAGACTGCCGTGGCAAATTGCAACAACAAGAATAAACAAATGGGACTTAATTAAACTGAAAAGCTTCTGTACAGCTAAGGAGACAACAACCAAAGCAAATAGACAACCTACACAATGGGAAAGGATATTTGCATATTTTAAATCAGACAAAAGCTTGATAACTAGGATCTATAGAGAACTCAAATTAATACACATGAAAAAAGCCAACAATCCGTATATCAATGGGCAAGAAACATGAATAGAACTTTCTCTAAAGCGGACAGACGAATGGTGAACAAACATGAAAAAATGCTCATCATCCCTAATTATTAGAGAAATGCAAATCAAAACCACCCTGAGATACTATCTAACCCCAGTGAGAATGGCCCACATCACAAAATCCCAAAACTGCAGATGCTGGCATGGATGTGGAGAGAAGGGAACACTTTTACACTGCTGCAAACTACAATAACCTTTTTGGAAGGAAGTATGGAAAACCCTCAAAGAACTCAAGCTAGACCTCCAATTTGATCCTACAATCCCATTACTGGGCATCTACCCAGAAGGAAAAAATTCCTTTTATCATAAGGACGTTTGCACTGGACTGTTTATTGCTGCTCAATTTATAATTGCCAAATTTGGAAACAGCCTAAATGTCCACCAACCCAGGAATGGATTAACAAGCTGTGTGTATACCATGGAATACTATTCACCCATTAAAAAATGGAGACTTTTCAGCCTTTGAGCCTTTGTATTAACATGGATGGAAGTGGAACATATTATTTTTAGTAAAGCATCACAAGAATGGAGAAGCATGAATCCTACGCACTCAATTTTGATATAAGGACAATTAATGACAAGGGGAGAGGGTGAGCAGAGAGAGGAAGAAGGAGGGAGGAGTGGGGAAGGGATTAGCAGAGAGAGGGAAGGGGGGTGGGGTCTTGGTGTGTACCACACTTTTTGCGGAAAAGACACGATTGTAAGAGGGACTTTACCTAACAAATGCAATCGGTGAAACCTGGTTTCTTGTGCCCTCAATGAATCCCCAACAATAAATTTTAAAATATATATATATATATGTGTGTGTGTGTGTGTGTGCTAATAAATAAATAAGTTATACTTCTTAAAAAGAAATGCAGGTATTAATTAAATACACTTGGAAAATTTTCGAAAGCAGAATTTGCAAAGTAATTGTGGACAACTACTTCACTATTTCAAAAGTAGACAGAACTGTATGGAACATTCAGTAGAAGCTATACCTCCTTACTACTTCAGGCACAAAGACGGATTCCTGAGTTATATAGATTCATAAACATTGGATGATTGTGACATATACATAATTTATTTATTTTTTTTTTTTAGAGACAGAGTCTTACTCTGTTGCCCTCAGTAGAGTACTGTGATGTCACAGCTCACAGCAACTTCCAGCTCTTGGGCTTAGGCCATTCTCTTGCCTCAGCCTCCCGAGTTGCTGGGACTACAGGCACCCACCACAATTCCCAGCTATTTTTTGTTACAGTTTGGCCAGAGCTGGGTTCAAACCTGTCACCCTAGGTATATAGGGCTGGAGCCCTACTCACTGAGCCACGGGTGCCGCCTGATTGTGACAGATTGGTGTTCATCAGCAAATCCTTATCAATTTGCACCATCTATGGACATGTCCTAAAACCTCATTTTTCAAGGCCATGGCCCACCCACTTTAGAGATAAGCCTGTGCAGGCAGTGCCTTTGGATCAGTGCGTAGGGAGCTGAGGGGTAAAGTGAGACTCTGTCTCTACAAAAAAAAAAAAAAAAGAAAGAAAAAAATGACAGAAATAAGACAGAGTTTATTGTAGCAATAAAACATTTATTTATCATAACAATACTATACTAGTATAATCAATTTAAAGAGGTATTAATTTTGATATGTACACTTATTGTGCTTTGAACTTGTTTTGAAGATAATTTAATTAATGGTCTTAAAAAATTTTGCAACATACCTAAAATCCTCTCAAGGCACACTGGTTGACAATCACTAGTTTATAGCATTAAATGCTTACATTAAGAAAATAGAATGATTACAGAATAACAATCTAAGAATCCACCTCAAGGAACTAGAAAAGCAAGAACAATACTAACCAAACATTAGCAGAAAAAGAAAAGTAACAATAATCAGAACAGAACTAAATGAAATACAGGCTAACAAAACAATACAAAGGACAATAAATCAAAAAGTTGGTTCTGCAAAACGATAAATAGAATTGATAAAGCACTAGCTAGACTAAGAAGAAAGAAGACTTAAATAAACGAAGTCAGATGCAAAAAGATACATTACAACTGATACCACAGAAATACAAAAGATCATGAACAACTATACACTCACAAACAAGAAAACCTAGAAGAAATGGATAAATTTCAGGAAACATACACCCTCCTGAGATTGAATCAGGAAGAAACAGAAAACCCAAACAGACTTATAACAGGTAAAGAGATTGAATCCATAATAAAAAGTCTCCCCAAAAAAGAAAAGCCCAAGAGTAGATGGATTGACAGCCTAATTCTACCAAATGTACAAAGAATAATTAATACCAATCCACCTGAAACTGTTCCAATAAATTGAGGAGGAGGGAAGTCTCTCTAACTAATTATATGAGATCAGTAACATCCTGACACCAAAACCAAGTGAAGACATAACAAAAAAGAAAATTACAGACCAATATCCTTGATGAATGTAAGTGCAAAAGACCTCAACAAAGTACCAGCAAACAAAATCCAACAACAGCATATCAAAGAGATGACATATCATGATCAAGAGTGTTTTATACTAGAGATAAAAGTATGGTTCAACAAATACAAATCAATAAATGTAATACATCACATAAACAGAATGAAGGACAAAAACCATATGATCATCTCAATAGACACATCAAAAGCATTTGATAAGATTAAGCATCTCTTCTTGATAAAAACCCTCAATAAACTAGGCATAGAAAAAACATACCTCAAAATAATAAAAGTTATATACAGTAAACCCACAACTAACACCATAATGAATGGGAAAATGTTGAAAGCATTTCTTTCAAGAAATGGAACAAAATGAAGATGTTCACTATAACCACTCTTATTCAACAAAGTACTAGAAGTCTTAGCTGGAGCAATCAGGCATGAGAAAATAAAAAAGGAGATACAAATTAGAAAACAGAAAGTCAAATTATCCCTGTTTGTTGATGATATAATCTTGTCTTGAAAGTCTTAAAGACTACACAAAAAACTCTCTTAAGTTTGATAAATGAATTCAT
This sequence comes from Otolemur garnettii, assembly GCF_000181295.1. Taxonomy (NCBI): domain Eukaryota; kingdom Metazoa; phylum Chordata; class Mammalia; order Primates; family Galagidae; genus Otolemur; species Otolemur garnettii. Next base: position 973,364 of record NW_003852643.1, on the reverse strand, counting down.
CAAAGTTGCAGGATACAAAACCAATGTACAAAAATCAGTAGTGTTTCTATACACCAATAATGATCCAGCTGAGAAAGAAAAAAATGCATACCCATTTACAATAAGTATAAGAAAAATACCTAGGGATAAATTTAGCCAAGGAGGTGAAAGAGCTCTACAAGGAAAACTACAAAACCCTGATGAAAGATTGTATGTAATTCCTTTCAAAATACCAATATCATTCTTTAACAGAATTAGAAAACACAATCCTGAAATTAATATGGAACCAAAAAAGAGATTGAATAGCCAAAGCAATCCTGAGCAAAAAGGATAAAGCTGAATGCATCACATTACCTGACTTCAAATTATATTACAACATCCAGGTGTGGTGGCTCACGCCTGTAATCCTAGCAGTTTGGGAGGACAAAGTGGGCACATTGCTTGATGTCACAAGTTTGAGACCAGCCTCAGCAAGAACTTGTCTCTACAAAAAAAAAAATAAAAAATCATTACGAAGCTATACAAATCAAAACACAAAACAGCCTGGCTCTGGTATTTAAATAGACATGCAGATGAATAGAGAACCCAGAAATAAAATAACCCAATAACATTAATCTACTTCCTAAGAAGCCTGCTGATCAACTATAAGAGTTCTGAAGTGAGAAAATGGCTATATCAACATAGGTTTTTCCGACCCTAAAACCTATGCTTTCCCTGATATTTCATACTGCCTCCACTTTACATGATAAGCCTCCAGGTTAAGGGATAAATTGGCTAAAAATGATGAGTGTATGTCTGTGCAGCATCATGGCTATAAAGTTAGATAATATTTATCTTGGTCCAAGTGGGCAATTACAGCAGGCTGTTAAATATAGAGTCTTAGAATAAAAGTCTAGGATGGATAAATGGATTTTGGCCAGAGCAGTCTGACACATAGTAAGCTTCCAGTAAATACGTATGTTATTTGTTGAATGAGTAAACAAATGTACTGTGAATTTGAGAGTCTCTAGCAAAAGCAACTGAGGGCCTATCCTTCCAGTATTTTTCTATGTTTATATAGTTTTTACCTATAATTGTAAATCAGTTTGACAATGTTCCTTGAAAATCATATATGTATTTTTTTTACAAAATTAATATAACTTCATTATAAAATACTTAGAAAGTAGCAACAAAATGCCACCACATGACCAAAGACAGAATTACAGCATAGATTTAATTGAAAAGGAAGAGTGGCAAGGAGCTAGGTAGCACAGAGACAGCAAATTTCTCAGCCCACAGAGATCTGACACTTACATTAGGTTCTTCTCTGAAGTAAGACAGAATAAGAAGCAAATGAGGAATTGAAATAGCCAACAGCCCTTATATCTATCAGCTAAAGAGAAAGAAGAAATGGAATCTTACTATCTTCACCTTTTATGACTTTTTTCTAATTGTAAAAGCTCCATTATACCCATTGAAAAAATTAAAACTAGAAACACAGAGAAAGATAAAGATGAAGCTCTAAATTACACATAATAATGTTATTAGAAATATTTACTTCCAATATTTTGACATTTGTCCTTGAAACTCTGTGTGTTTGTGTGTGTGTATTTTTCAGTTATCTTTTTCATGAAACATTATGTGAGGAGCAACTTCCGATGTCAATAATATATTTCTACATCATATTTTGTAATTCATGATGGTAAGACTTTTCCTATGATTTCAAATTTTCTGGCAGATAACTAAATAAAATGGAAATGTGGAGGGGAATGTTTTCCTTCATCCTGCAATATTGGCTCGGCGCCTGTGGCTCAAGTGGCTAAGGCGCCAGCCACATACACCTAAAGTGGCGGGTTCAAATCCAGCCCGGGCCCGCCAAACAACAAGGATGGCTGCAACCAAAAAAATAGCCAGGCGCTGTGGCGGGCACCTGTGGTCCCAGCTACTTGGGAGGCTGAGGCAGGAGACTCGCTTGAGCCCAGGAGTTGGAGGTTGC
>NW_003852643.1:949963-970720 GCF_000181295.1 Otolemur garnettii | reverse complement strand
CCTAACCTTCTCTGAAGGTCCAATGTATGCCAGGCATTTTATATAGTTTTCTGAACTTACTTCCTATAGTATGTGACCTGTGTTCAATGATTCATTGACCATTAACTCAGCATCATTCCCTGATCATGATAATGATGATGATGTCAGCAATGAGATGGTAGTGTGGAAATTTTCTGTTTGATCTAAGAGTCTTATGTCTTTGGATTCCATGAACAGCCTAATCTCCAAGAAGGTAGGCATTCTCCAAAAAAGAGAATAAATGATTTATAGAAGATCACATACCAGTAGGGAGAAGAGACCAAATTGGAAACCTGTTTTATCTGATTCTAAGGCCATATACTTGACCACTTTTTGCCTTCCTAAAAGTAAGGATTTGAATTACGTCTTCACCTTATTGCTCAAATAATCCTTTAGGATGTCAGAAATGTGGTAATATTTCTTCAGTCTACAGAACTGATGTACAAAGCTCACAGATCATTGCTTCTTCCATCATCAATGCCTTATAAAGGGATCTTCATACCAATTGACAGCTTGACTGCCCTGCCCTCCAAATCAAGGGCTGGGCTTGCAATGCATGGGGGTGTTCAGACAGGAGGTGATATCCCTTTTATCCTAAGTTGTAGGACTACATGTCTTTGAAAGTTCTCTTTACCTGAAGTCTCCAGAACATCTATTACCTTTCTCCTGGGGCCTGGGCAGACATCAGATGTACTGCACCAGACAGACACAGATCTAAGGCCTCACAGAACCACCAAAATAGGCCAGAACACATCTGAGGCCCTTCTGGGAGTCTGAGCAAGGTAGGTGGGAGAGGGTTGGGTGAGCTTTTCTGTGCTGTGTAACCCCATTGTTTGCTTCAATTGTTTTGGGGGTTACTTCACTGGACTCGGAGAAGGGTCATCCCTGTTTGCTTCAACCCCATGTTATCTGGTGTTATCTGGTCAGATCCATTCAGACATCTGCTTGCTGAAAAACTATACCAACCAATGCTGCCAGTTACAAAGTTTGGGGGGGGGGTTATCTCCTCCTCAATAAAATGCACCCCCAAAAGAAAAATGGAAATGGAAAGAAAGGTAAATTCCTCTGATCTTCAATGGACAGTGGTCCTCCTCCAGTTATATCTACCCAGGACAGCCCTGCCATCAGCCTAGAAGGGCCTGGTGCATGCTGCAGGCTGGAACAGAGAAACCACTCAGACTCATCCTAGAAAACAGTGTGGCTTGGGTGAGTCCTTCCACATCCCGCCTAAATGGCACCCCTCAGAGGGCCAGGGGAATGGATTTATCCTGTCTTCTACAACTGATGCAGAGAGCCCAGAACCTTATTTTATTCCAGCCAGAATTTCAATCCAACTAGAATCTATCAGGCTGTCATAACCCTGAAGAATGATCTAGAGACATGAAGAACTGCCTTCAAATAACATCAGAACGTGAAAAAACAAAAACAAGGGCATAGAACTGGCTCATTGTTTTTGTGATTATAATCACACAAAGAGGGCTTAGAATTTATTTTTGATATATTTTACTCAGATTGTGAGGAGGCAATGCATGGCTAAACATGATGTTCTGCCAAGCAAAATACATCTTAGATTATATTCCCTCCCTTGGCTTTTTATCTTGTCTTTAACAACAATCTTTTAAATTGTATTGTATACATCTGTCAATTTTTTCCTTTAAAAGTTCTTACTTCAAAAAACAAATGTTTGAATAGGCCTTCTACTTTTTAAAGTTCATTATTCATCCAGCGATATTTCATTCTAATTCTTTTATGGTTAATACTTGTAATGCTACATAACAGAAAGACTACTGTATGTACCAGTGGTCCTCATACTTGACTGTGTATCATAATCAACTGAAAGAGCTTGCAAGCTATGCTATTTTCACACCCCACCTCTAGAGTGTGAATCAGTGGATTTTATGAGGGACCAGAAATCAGCATTTTCAAAATTCTCCCCACCTGATTCTTATACAAGTGATTATGAGAAATACTTTGATGAAACATTTGGAATACAATCCATTCTCTGCCCTGTTTCTTTTTGGAATTCTGTGTCATAATTCTAAAGAAATAAAGACTTGTAGCTTAGTCAGTGACATAATTTGAACAAGCCTACTGGTTTTTAGTAATAATCAATAAAAAATCAATTGAATATTAAAACATGATGTGCCACTTTACCCTGAAAGTGAGAACAATGTAACCTAAAAAAGTACCCTCGTATTAATTTAATTAAATCATTTTTTTAAAAAGAAAAAATGATGTGCCAGTTAAATACCTACAAGTTGAGGGATATGAGGCAAATACAGTCTTTGTTCTACAGGAGAAATATCCCTAACATTTACATAGCAGCCATTTTACTTGAAGTAAATTTATGTTTATGTTTACTTGCCTTTGCAAGTTTTTTCCCACATTTCTTTAGCAGGGAAAGGGATGGAATGAAGGGAGCTATTCCTTAGATTTGTTTCCCACATCACTTTGTACAATGTACACATGTCCCCAGAGGAGTCTTCTAAACTAGTAAGGCAGGCCTGCCAGGAAACTTCAGGGAGAGATTATCCCACAAAAAGAGCACCAAACCTCATTTTTCAGAGTTACAGTGCAACTCTGACTACAGTATTATCTTTGACCTAAATTTTTAACCAAGTCCATCTCTCAAATGGACTCGTATCTGTCTCCAATGTAAAGGAAAGGTCCTGTGATTAAAAAAAGAAGGGGCTATTTTGCTAAGGACTATGCAAGATGTTGTGGCCCAACAATCCCCAAGCAGTTCCACTTCTGTTAAATGCCACTATAAAGCAGAGAGGGAGGCTTTAGAACACAGAGTGGGAATTCAACCACTAGAGGCTCCAACTCACTGGGGTTTTGGCACTAAAGGACTCCAGTACATCAGCAGCAGTGGGGCCAGTTGAGAACAAAGGGCTCAGCAGAAATGGCAGCAGGGCTCAGCAGAAATGGCAGGACCCAGGGGAGGAGAAGGGGTAGGGCTCAACAGCAGGGGACTGGCATTGAAGACTTCACCTCTGTCTGGTAGGCTTGTTCTTTAGCACAAACTGAGTCACACCAGGCTGTGCCTCATATAATTGGTGGTTCTACTATACTATAGTGGTTTGGGGGTTCTGTACACACAAGTGCGGACAAGATCTCACTGAGCATAGCTCAGAGTTATTGCTTCATTTCCTCCCCACAGCAGCCCTATGAAGCAAATATTTCCCCATGAAAAGACTGAGTCTTAAACATGTATATCTGTAATAATTGCCAGTTTATTCCTCTAGCTATAAGAACCAGAGGTAATTTGGAGTTTACATTTATTTTCTTTTTTATAGTTTTTTCATTTAAAAGTTTAGGTGCCCCCATTGCCCTTTATAAGCTGGTTGCAAATTATTTCATTGACTCTTACTTATAAAAAAAACTTAATTTTGTGTGTGAGACACAAGTTCATTAAAAAATACATATAAGCATAAAGCAAAAAAAAAAAAAGAAAAAATTCAAAACACACAGAAACAAGCATGGTTAAGTTTCTGATATATATGTATGTATTTATACACACATGCACACACACACACACACACACACAATTTGGAATTTTAACCTACATATGTGAGCTGATACTAAATATACTGCTTTGTAACTTGTTATGTTTTACTTTACAATATGGAATGAGCATATTTCCATGCATATGTGTGAAACATCTCAATTGAAAATTAGACCTAGAAAATGGGTCAAAATCCAAAATCCAATGAGATCCTGGTAACAAGAAAACTACCTAAAACAAAATTCCACCAGATGATTAAAAGTAAAATGAAGGTCAAAGATACATCAGAAAACGCTAACAGAAAGAAAGCCAAAGCCAGATTTTCTTATCAGGCAAAAACGAATTCAAGGCCTAAAGCACACAGGGTAAGGACGGCTGCGAGAGTGTCTTTGCTTCCAATGCATCATCACAAACTTGTTTCTTACTCTTCTTATCTCTTCCCTAAGCCTTTCCAACTCATCTACTCCTCTTATCATTTCTTCAGGGTCCAAATGCCTAACTGGAGTGTCCTCTTTAAATCCCTGGCCAGCCTGAATGGGCCCTCCTCTGGGATTTCCTTCTGCTTCCTGGCTTAAACCTTCTTCAGGAGGTTGAGGATTTCCTTCTGCCTCCTGTGGCACATCTTCCGAAGGACGGTCATCCTCCACCTTTGGCATATTCTGTGTTTTTCCTTCATTTTCTTCACAAGACGTTTGCATGTTGAGTATTTTTTATTATTTCCTTTTGAATAAATTAATCCTAGAAAACAAGGAAACAAAACCACTAGGTGCCAGGCAAACAGACCAGCAGCAGCGAGCAGTTTCCCATAGCCAATGGCCTTTTCTGATTTAGATCTCTAATTGTCGAAAGTTTTCCAGCTAGAGAAGTCTAGATCTTCAAGTTTAGAACTCCTCTAACTCCACCTCTTCCTCCACCTCCTTTCCCTCCCCTTCTCGTTCCAGCTCCATCTTCTCTCCTCCCCGCTACTGCCCACCATTTTCCCAGCAGGCTCTGCTGCAAGCCTCCCTTCTCACTGAAATGGGAGCAGCACGGAAGCAATTAACCCTTTCCACGCCTCTAGTCTCTGACACTCCCGCCCTTTCCGACTTTCACAAGCCACCCCCACCTCCATCCTCACCTGGTCCAGTCTCAGGCCTCCCCAGCCCCTTCCACGTCTCTCCAGGCAGCCCTCACTCCTCGGCCCCCGCCCCATTTCCGCTGCAGGCTGGGCACAGGCCTCTGGCGTTTAAGCCGGAAAGGGACGCTGCGGCGACCCCGGGATGTGCTTTAGTGTCACTCACACTTCCACCCCCACCCAAAGGGACCTGAAACAATTGCACCTTTACACTGACCTGCAGAGATTCTGGAGGTTTTCCTTTATTTTCCCTCACCTCGATTTGTGTCGCGCGCAAAAAAACAAGAGTCCTGCAGACAGACAGGTGGTACACGGTGAGCAAGCTAGTACCTGAATCACGGGTTCTTTTCATATTTCTAGGCCTTGTTGGTCTAAAGTTTCCCACGTCCTAATCTCCCTCCTTTTATGGCCACCCCGCCCTCCTCCGTACCCACCGTTTACCTGCAAGCAGGGAACCGGAGAGGAAGTTTCTGACAGATTGTTTCTATGTCTCTCTCTCAGGACCCTCAATTAGCGACACTTCTCCCTCTCCACCCCCGCCCCCGTCCTTCACCCCGGCCAAAAAGCCCAATTTTTCCTGCATAAAATGGGAATTTGGAGGAAAAGTAGCGTTGGGAAAGCAGCAGCGGACCTGCTTGCTTTCTGTTCTCGGCTTCTTTGACCCCCCAAGTTAGCGCCCACCTTTACACTGACCTGAAAGGATCTGGAGCCCTCTTCTCCTTCTCCAGCGATACGGAGCTGCTTCAGGGAAACAGGCCTTGCACTATAAGGACTTCTGCACACGTCGACTCCCGGTCACGTGAGGGTCGCGTCATCAATGAGCTCGAGTCCTCGGTGACCCCTCCCATTACCACTGCAGCCCGCCCCTGCATTTCCTCCATTTGATACTGTCAATCTTTTTCTCGTACTTGCCAATTAAAGACAATAAAGCCGGTGTCTTCGTTCTGAAGACTACCAGGGAGAATTAGCTTGTTAGGGTTAGTCGACTATTTCTCCTTCTTTGGGAAATCATCTCTTTCTCCTTCCGATATGCCTACCTCCCCTCCCCCAAGAACCTACAGTTTATCATTTCCCCTGGAGTGCGATCCAGCATTAAAATGGGCAAAGGGGAAAGGAGGGCTGGAAAAGAATTGCGAGGTGGGAACGAAGGATTTTCCTAGTGCTCTAGAATATTTTTATGTTATGCTCTATGTTTTATACAATTAGCATACTTTAATAAAATATTTAGAGGAATGCCTCATAAGCAATATTTAACACTTAGTATATAGCACAAATTATTAATAGTTACATAAATTTTTAAGAGTTTGTAAAAGTTTTGTAGTGGTTGCAAATGATATTACAGTATTCATAAAATAGTGATGTGTTAGAAATTCTTTTTATATCTTACTGAAACAGGACCTCCAAAAATTTGACTCCCAAATTAATCTGTGGAAAGAGGCCTTGTCTTCTCTTATTAGCAATTTTGCATAAGTAATCTAATACTCTTTTTAACTGAACTCAAGTTATCAAGTGTTAAATATCAGACCTTTTTCATTGGTGACTGCTGGTGGCTTCCACTCAGGTGTCACATAGAGGCTTTTGATAAACCTCACCTCCTCATGTCCTCTGCAAGATCCAGAACCTTGTTAATCAGATGAGTCCACAGAACGACCTGCTTTCCACTGTGTGAACATCTTTTGGAACTTGAAGAAGCACATTTATTGGGAAATATTTTCTTGTTGGGAAAGAAATACGTTAAATAACTTTCATGCACTCATAAAATACCCAGAAAGGAGAGAGTTCCCTGTATCTCACCATTGGTCATGAGGTTCATTAGCAGGTAGAATTTCCATTCATTTAGGGCACTCTTGAGATAGTCTGGTATCATCTACTGTGTCCCATTAAAAAAAAAAGAACTATCAATGTACATAATTTTTATGACCAGAAAGCAGAGGGAACATCATTGTTATATAAAAATATTATTAAAGAGGAAATGGATGTCCCTGAAATTCAGAATCTATTGCTGCTTGGAGGTGCAATGGTTCCTAGAGTGGTAATCTGGCCAGTGGATCCAGCTGGAGAGTCAGACAGATGCTGAGAGGGTCTTTTGTGTAGGCTGGTTTCAGCAGGATGCCTCAGCCGACAATAAAGCCCACCAGAGAGAATAAATGGCTGGACAAAGTAAGTATTTTTGTATTTAGGCATGAAAAATTCATGCCACAGTTGAGGGATACATTGTGTATTATTTCAAGGAGAGTTTCTAACATATGTAGCTAGCAAATTATAAAGATTTAACATTGCCTACTACCAAATGTTTCCACTTTTTCAGTTGTAACCATTTAGTGGGTAGCAATTCTGATTTTTTTTTAAATTGTTAGCAGCAAGATGGACTGTGTGTGTATGTGTAAAATTCTATGAAGTTTACCAGTGTATAAATTTGTTTAGTCACCACTACACACAGAATACAGTTCAACCCTCCCCCAAAATTCCCGTATCCTATGCCTCTGTAATCACATCTTACCCCCTTTCCTAAACTCTGACAATCACTGATATATTTCCCCATTATTAAAGTTTTGTCTTCTTCAGAATATTACATAAGTAACTTTACAAATTATGTAATATTTTGAGACTGTCTTCCTTCACTCAGCATAATGTCCTGGACATCTATTTAAGTTGTTGTTTGTATCAATAGTTCATTCTTCTCTTTTTGCTGAATAGTATTCTGTTATTTGGAAATCCCACCGTTTATCCATTCAACTGTTGAAGGACATTTGAGTTGTTCCAAGTTTTGAACAATTATGAAAAGTGCCTCTGTAAACATTTATGAGCAGATTTAGGCCCTTACTGTTTTACATCTTCCTCCAGTGCTTCCCTTACCCCTTTAATTCACCTTACATATCACCATCAAATTAATTTTCACTCTTCCCTGCTTTGAACTATCATTCTCCTGATTAGAGGCCTTGGATGGCACCTCACCTCCCACAAAATAAACACTACATTCCTCATTTTGACATCCAGCATCAATTGGAATTGAGCCCCAGGATATATGTTCCCAACCTTTCCTTCTACTTCTCTGCCCTATCCAAAATAAACCCTCACTCACTGTGCTCCAAGTATGCCTTATACTTCTTTCTCTTTGCTCTTCCTTGCCCTCTTCTTCCTCCTAGAATCTGGTTCTTCTCCTTCTTAGAGGCCAGGATCTCATCACCCAGCCTCTGAAGCTACCCCAGCTGGAAATGATCTCTCCCTCCTCATTGCTACTGCACAGAGCTCTATATCCCTTCTATAGCCCTTGACAAAGTTTGCCTTGTACTGTTCCCATTCCTTCTTTGTGCATGCGGGAGCTGGGTGATATCTGACCAGGCAGATGGTCAGATGTGAGTTGAGGGTGGAAAGTGAGAATCAAGCTCTATCTATCATGCTGCTTATGGTGGCTTGGTAATATTAAATAGTCTGTCTCCCAAATATCTCAGAGTTTCAGAAAGCACTATTTGCTGATTAGCTCACATGTAAACCTTTTTGCCCATGTAAAAATTGAAGCAGAAGTTTCATTGTTCTCTCTTCTCCTAATTCTGGTTATACAGGGTGTCCCAAAAGTGACCCCTATAATTAACATACATAGGGAAAATGGGAAGATGTGGCTACATGAATCTTTATTTACAAAATTTTCATTACAAAGTTTTGAGAAATATTTACATAATATTACCTATGTGTTAGCCACCTCTTTGCAAAAATTCTGTAATAACCATTTTGTAAATAAAGGTCCATTTAGCTATAATTTCCCATTTTCCCTATGTATGGTAACTTTGGAGAGACTTTAACCACAGCAACCCTAATACTATTTTATGGAGCTAGTGGCAGAGGATAGTTACCCTGTTTTCTTAAATATTCACAAGAGAAACATCAGTCAGCTCACCAGTGCACAACTGACAAAGAGCCAAGTGATACCAGCAAGCCTTCACCTTCGTCTTTGTCCCTGGGTGATTTAATTTTCTACACAATATAATACTCAGCTATCTGTAAAATTAAATTACATGCTTAAAAATAAGTCAATTTTTGAAAATTATAGTATTCTATTAAAGTAAGAACTGTATGTTTTTATTTTATCTTATTTTTACACACCACCTACTTGCAATGTTCAACTCATGTTACCCTTGGACTCAAAATGTATGTTTTTAAAAGGAAGGAAAAGGTATTCACATTCATTTTAATAATGATGAAGTGAGTTCCGAGCCAATCAATATTCCGTTTTTGTGTACCAAGCAGGAACTAGAGATAGTTCCAAAGTCCAAGATTCTCCAGTTATGTGAGGGGAGGAAAAAGGAAGCAGAATTTTACCATGCACCAAGGTCTTATACAAGATTATAGTGTCCAGAGTAATTTTTTCTATGTTACCTTACTTCCATAACCTTGTGTTCTGAGATTCCATATTCAGCAACTCTTGCTTATTTCTTCATTGCTGTTTCAAAGCTCATCTCAGAGAACTTAAGCTGACCATTTTTCTCCATCCCTTTCCTAGCATGCTCTATATGGCTTGAAAACATCTCTTCCAATACCGCAAAATGTGCCCAGATCCAAAGGTTTAGCTACATAGTGTGGTTTTAAACAGCCTCCATCTGAGATGATTTGCCCCTTCAGAGTGCAAGCAGATTCAGCTTTACATAACTGAGGGTAAACCACCCATGTTTGCTGCAAGTAGCATGCACAGAGCCTGGGTTGATTTCCACTTAGATTGTTTCAGTTCTAGAGGGAATAAAACTCTTCTATCATCCCTCCTGCCACTACATTCTCTGACATAATGGTATGTTTGGCAATTTTAGCACCAATAAATTTCACAAATTCTCCAAATTATTCAGAATAGCCATTGGCCACATTCAGATGAATGAATTTGAAACACAACTTCTATTATATTTATTGTCTCTTCCATATAATTCTGCCCACCATCTGAACTCACAAGTAAATGCTGCCCACATTGTGGATATTTGTGGCTAGGAGTTTATAGTTATCTATGGCAAAGTGTTTATGAATTTCTGTGAACCTGATGTGCTGTGTCATAACCGGCAAAAGTCCCTGAGTTGTCTGCTTAGACTTTTAATATATAAAGTATGTTCAAGATCTACTTCAGCAAGATTCTTGGGATTGCTTTGCTTATAGCTTGAGGTCTGCATTTATGTAGAGCATGTTGCTGGGTTGGTAGGGAGGCATACCTCAGCTGTACTACGGCTTGGGCCAGACAACTCTTCCCTGTGGTAGAAACACAGACGTAGAGTATGCTGTTGCTTCTGGTTGGGTGCTTTTCAAAATTAAAGGTATAATGAAAAGAAAGGGTTTTTGGTGTGTTTTTTGTTTGTTTACTACTAAGGACAATTTTTTCTTTATTGATTTAAAATAAAGGAAACATGCAGTAAAATACAAAGTAAAAAAAGGAGGAAAACATTGAATATTTTACATCTTCCACAATCCAGCATATGCCACAAGGAAGAATCTTCATTTATTGAAACATCATTTTTCTATGTTCCAGATTATTAAATAGTATTACCTGGCTCTAGAATTTTGTTCAAAACTGAAGCAAAACCCAAAACAAAATCATTAGTCATTTAGAGAGACCAAACATTTCACAAATAGCATTGGTACATATTACTTTGTGACATAGTTAGTCCCTAATCCAGGGACAAGGGAATCCTGGGAATTTAGAAACAGAAGTACACCCTAAATTACCACTCTTAGAATGGAGTGAGGTAACTTACTAGGTTACATGCTATCCCACTTGGGTAGTTTCTGCTCATTTATTTTCTCAGCATCACTGCACTAAATGGCCAAGGGAGTTTACCACACATCATGCAGAAGAAATAACAACACAGTCCTGGAGCTTGGTGTCTGGCTTCTAATTCCCAGAAAAGCAAATAATAAACTAAAAAGAAATAGTAAACCCTGGCCCACTTCTATTTGTCATTTCTGTCCCACTGCAGTTCAAAGGTAATGGCAGTCTGGAGAAAGTGAACAGGGAATGGTGTGCTGCTCATTGGACACCAGACAATCTCCACAAAGAAAGCTGTAACAGAGTGATTTCCCCCCACCTTGGATTCATAAATAAGTATAATAGATTGTGATGGGCTTGTTTGAAACAAACAAAAAGACTCTAAGGTAAGCCACTAGTCATATGCCCAAGAGGACACGATCTCCTTTCCACACCTCATTCCCATCTCCCTGTCCATGCTTTCCCCTACTAGTCCTACCTCCCCCACAAAGAGAGAAAAGCTAAATATTTGTCTACAAGCTGGTTAATATTTTTTTCTTCCTCTGGGTTCAACAGACTCTCACCTTTTACTAAGTCTGATGGAATCTTGGACTTTGATGTCTGGTCTTCAAATCTACTCTACTCCCAACCCTCACCCCAAACCCATTCCCTTCTTTTCTTCCCCCGACATCCACCCTTTCCCAATATGTCTCTACACCTAGGACAGGTAAAGAAAACCCATGATCAAAACTTCAGGCTCAGAATGAAACAAAAGATGCAACAATTTAGTTGTGGGGAAAGCTTTCTGGATCCCTAGAGAGGGGAGAGTTGCCTCTCACAGAATCGCTTGAGCCCTTTCCAGCACTGTTGGTGTACTATACAAGATTGCTTCACCTAATTTTCTTTTGAAAGGAAAGCTTTTGCTGCACTCTTCTAAAACTTTCACCTTGTTGTTTGCTTTCTCCTTTATATCCCTCACTCATCTGGAAGTGCTATAAGGACAAAAACCCTATCTGGTTCCACTTTGTAACCCATCCAACATTGAAATGTCAAGTTGGTGGGAAAAAATGCAATTTTCATTAATGTAAGAATGATTAAATAAGTTATCCATACTGTGAGAAATTTTCAGATAAAAAGGAATGAAATTATATGCAGATAGTGACATGGAATTAATTATATAAAAGCTATATTTTTGAGAGAAAAAAAGTGGTAGAACACCTTTTAGAGAATATTTTCATGCAATACACGTATGTATTTATATATATCAATCCAGCCAGTTTATTAAGTAGTTCTAATTTTCTTGGGTAAATATGAGTTGTTTTTTTTTTTTTTTTTTTTTTTTTTAGTAATTGCTGTCAGCTGTGATCTGTCAAATCCCTCCTTTCTCACTGAATAATGTATTTAATGACTTTTCAGTTTGTTTCCTCAATTAGTCAATCACTTTCATTCATTAAGAGTTTTGTTTTGAGTTCTTAAGACTCATTCTATTCTATTTTTTAAACTTTTAATTTTGAAATAATTTTAGTTTTAAACAAAGCAAAGAGTTTCCACATACCTTATACCTAGTTTTGCCTAACAATCATGAAACATTTATAAAAACTAAGAAGTTTTGTGCAATGTTATAAACTAAATTAAAGACTTTATTCAGATTTTAGCAAGTTTCCCACTATTGCCCTTTTTCTGTTCTCATAGCTCAATTCAGGATGCAGTGTTGTATCTAGTTTCCATGTTTCTTTAATCTCCTTTTTTTTTTTTTTTTACATCACAGACCTGTTACTGCTCAATCTCGGGTGGCTAAATGCCACTTGTCCCTCTAAGAAGTTGAGTCTTTAATCTTCTTTGTGTCAATTTCCTAGTCTTTACCTGGTTTTCACAACATTGACAATTTTTAAGAGTGAAATATTTTGTAGAATGTTCTGCAATTTGTGTTTTCTACACTTTTCTTCTAATTATTAGATCGGGATTATAGATTTGGGGAAAGAATACCACAGAAGTAAACTGCCCTTTTTATCTAATGTAGGTTACATAATATCAACATGAACATGACTTCACTCAGGGGTAATGTTAATCTTTCATCATCTGGTTAAGGTCATCTGCTGGGTTTCTCCACTTGTAAAGTTACTATTTTACCTTTTTGTACTCTATTTGCTAGAAGCAAGTTTCTAAGTCTATTCCATAATAAAGAAAAAGAGAATTAAACTCTACCTTCTGGAAAAAGGAGTATCACAGAACTTTTGGGCATATTGAAAACAATGACAGTAATTAGTAAATATTTGGGGACAGATAATTTAAGACTATGCAAATATCTTGTAGATTTGGCCTGCAATATTTACTACTGTGATGTACTGATGGTTATTTTTTGTATTCTTTATTCCTTCTACATTTAATGTTTCAAATTATGTTCTAAGAATGTTTTCCCCTTCTTCTGCACCCCATTTATTTATTAATACAATTATTTGTTTATATCAGTATGTTCATGGATTTTTTAATTCTCTGGGCTATAATTCAATGGTATTATTTGTTATTGTTGACATTCTTCCAGCCTTGGCCATTGGGAGCTCCCATTCTCCCATTCTTTTTCTATTTCCATGTTTCTGGCACTATAAGCTGTTCCAGGTTCATCTTATATTTTCCCTTTTCTGGCCCCATGATCAGCCATTTCTCCAGGGAGTGTTGGTTGCTCTTATTGGATAATCATGTTTAGTCATTAAGATGTGGGTACTGATAGTGCTGGTTGCTACTGCAGTGTCATTGATTCTAGGACTTCTCAGCAGATAGAGCAAGCAGATATATGTGTGCATATATACTAAACTGCATATAGTTTTATATATACACCTACATAAACTGATACTGATACTTTGACCCTTAATCTATTACCACCAGTATTCATTTACCTTTACATCCTCTTGCTTTTTTTTTCTGTTTTAAATTAATGTTTATTAATGAAGGCGAGCCTTTCTTCTTTTTTATTTTAAAACTGATTGCATTTGTTAGGTAAAGTCCCTCTTACAATTGTATCTTGCCCCCAAAACCTCTTGCTTATTTTTAACTTCTGTCTCTAATAATGAGAAACCTTGTTCTCCTTATCTATCATTTACTTACTTATTTAAATATAATATATATGTAAATAGTTTAAAAATAGATGGTGGCTCACACCTGTAATCCTAGCACTCTGGGAGGCTGAGGCAGGAGGATCCCTTGAGCTCAGAAGTTTGAGATCAGCCTGGGCAAGGGCAAGACTCCATCTCTACTGAAAATAGAAAAAAAAAAATTAACTGGGCATTGTGGAATGTGCCAGTAGTCCCAGCTACTCAAGAGGCCAAAGAAGGTGGATGGCTGGAACGGAGAAGTTTGAGGTTGCTGTGAGTTAGGCTGACACCACAGCACTCTAGATTGACTGAGCAACAGAGTGATACTCTGTCTAGAAAAATAAATAAATAAAATGGCTATCATGTATCCCTATGAGAAATAAATTTTCCAGTCAGAGTACAGCATTTTTGTACAGTTCTGATTTAAGCTTTACTGTATCCAGTCAAAACAATAGTTCCCAAAGCAACCTAGGTTGGCACCTTTTACCCCATCCTTTTCAATGAGGTCATTGTATACATCTGTGATACATTGAGATTCATTTACCACAGTATGCATTCCATTTTAAGTTTTCTCTACGAGTTGAATTATATTTTTTAATTGACATAAAACAAAACTCACCCTTTGTGTTGTGCAGTTCTGTGGAATTTAGCATTCATAAAGTCATGTGTCTACCACTATAACACCATACAGAAAAATTCTGTCACCCTAAAATTTCCCTTGTGCAACATATATGTAGTCAACCACTCTCCCCATCCCTACACCTGACAGCCTGTTTTATGTTTCTATAAATTAGCCTTGTCATAACGTCATTAGATGTAATCATACAATAGGCATCCACCTGAGTTAGGCTTCTTTCACTTAGCTAAGTACATTTGAGATGCATACATGAATCAGTAGTGTGTTCCTTTTAATGACTGAGTAGTGTTCCATTGTATAGATGTGCCACAGTTTGTTTATATTTTCAATGTTTATAGAACATATGCAATGTTTCCAGTTTGGATCAATTACAAACAAAACTTCTATTAACATTTCTGTGCAGCTTTTGTGTGAATATAAGTTTTAAATTGACTTCAGTAAATACCTTGAAGCACAATTTCTGGATTGTGCTCATAATTGTATGTTTAACTTTAAAACAAATTGCCAAAATGATCTCTCTCTGTAACATTTTTCATTCCCAATAGCAATAAATGAGAATTTCTTTTCTCCACATCCTCACCAACATTAGTTATTGTTTCATTTCATGTGGGTTTTTTGTTTGTTAGTTTGTTTGTTTGTTTTGTTCTCTTTATGCCATTCTAGTGTGTGTCCCATAGTATTTAATTGTGGTTTTCCTCTCAATACTAATGATGTTAAAGCATCTTTTCATGGGCTTATTTCTTTTTTTTTTTTAATTTTAGATGGAGCCTCAAGCTATCCCCCTGGGTAGAGTGCCATGGCATCACAGCTCACAGCAACCTCCAACTCCTGGGCTCAAGCGACTCTCCTGCCTCAGCTTCCCAAGTAGCTGGGACTACAGGCGCCCGCCACGATGCCCGGCCATTTTTTGGTTGCAGCCATCATTGTTGTTTGGCGGGCCCAGGCTGGGGATTCGAACCTGCCACCTTAGGTGTATGTGGCTGGCACCTTAGCCGCTTAAGCCACAGGCGCTAAGCCATGGGCTTATTTCTTGATTGCATATATTCTTTGATGAGGTCTCTGTTCATATCTATTTCTTCCACTCTTTTGGGTGGATTGTTTTTCTACTGTTGAGTTTTAAGAATCATTTATTTCTTCTGGATAAAAATATCTTACCAGATATGTGACTTTCAAATATTTCTTCTAGTCCATGGCTTGTATTTTTATTCTCATATAAGTGTCTCTCATAGAGAAAAAGCTCTTAATTTTTATGATGTCCAGTTTTTAAAGTTGTTAGCTTTGGTATTAATTCTAAAAACTCATCACCAAATCCTATATCATATGGATTTTCTTCTACATTATCATCCAGAAGTGTTATGATTTTGCATTTTATATTTAGATCTATTATATATTTCAGTTATTTTTTACAAAACAATTGGAACGCATTATACTTAAATATGTACATCTTACTATTAAAAAACAAAGCAATAAGGGTTTGGTGGATATGATGGTTCACTCCTATAATCCTAGCACTCTGGGAGGCTGAGATAGGTAGCATAATTTGAGTTTAGGAGTTCCAGACCAGTCTGAGCAAGAGTGAGACCAGTCTCTAAAAATAGCTGGTGGTGTGGTAGGTACCTGTAGTTCCAGCTATTTAGAAAGCAGACGAAAGACCATCACTTAAACCCAAGGGTTTGAGGTTGTTGTGGGGTATGATGCCATGGCTTTACCAAGGGTGACAAAGTGAGATTGTCTCAAAAAGAAAAAAAGTAATAAATTTGCTAGAGCCATAATTTGTTTAACTTGGGAAAGATTCATGTTAAAGGCCACTCAGTGTAACTTTCAGTTCAATGAGCTTGTGTGTGTTAAGAAGTCTCGCACCACTTCTAAAACCTGATGAAGAATTCAAACTAGAACATGATGTTAAATGGTGTCTATTGTTCCATAAGTCTTGAGACTGAACAATGACTGGTAAATAGACAATCAAAATTCTAAAATGAAAGACAAGCTCACTTCTTTCCCTTGAGTTAACTTTTATATAAGGTATTAGGTCTGAATTAAGGTCAATTTTTTTTTCAGCTGAATGTTTAGTTTTCCCAGTGCCATTTTGTTGAACAGACAGTTCTTACTCCATTGAATTACCTTTGTGTATTTGTCAAATATCAGTAGGCTTTATTTGCATGAGTTTTTCTGAGCTCTCTAATCTTTCCATTGATCTATATTTCCATTATTTGTCTGTTACCACATTGTCTTGGGCAATGTAGTTTTATAGAAAGTCTTGAAATTGGGTAGTGTGTGTCCTTGAACTTTGTTCTTTTTCAGAATGTTTTGGTTATTCTAGTTCATTTGAATTTTCATTTCAAATCTATAATTAGCTTGTTGATGTCTATAAAAATGCTTGCTCTGATTTTTCATTGGGATATGCACCAAGCTGAAGAGTATTGATGTCTTAACAATGTTAACTCTTTCAATCCATGAACATTGAATATGTTTCCCTTTAAAAAATAACTCATATGATTTCATTTTATTGGTATTTTATTTCTTTCAGCAGAGAAATCCTACACACACAATGATAGCTCTGATGGCCATTCCAGAAAAAGAGTTCCAAAATTACTTTGAAGGGTAGACTAGGCACTGGCATTAGTGTATAGCTTCCCAAGTAGAGTACTTTAAAGATGACTATAGTGATATTCAGCAATGAGGTATGTACCACTTTTTCTAGGTTGAGTTTGGGAACTGAATTGTCAGACCTTGTATTTTGTTAGATATACACTTAAATAATTGATTTTGGGGTACTATTGTTAATGGTAATTTTTAAAATTTCAACCTTTAATTGTTCACTTATGGTATATAGGAATACAATTGAGAAGATGACCTTGTATCCTATGAGTTTGCTAAACTCACTTAAGGGTTCTAGAATTTTGCATGAATTCTTTAGGATTTTCTACATAGACAACCATGGTGTCTGTGAACACAGACAGTTTTATCTCTTCTTTTCCCATGTGTATGATGTTTACTTATTTTTCTTGCCTTACTTCATGGATGAGAATCCTTCCATTACTATATCCAGCAGGAATAATAGGAAATAAAAGGCAGTCAGATTGTAAAGGAAGAAGAAAAATGTCTATTTGGAGATGACATGACCTTGTCAACATAGAAAACCATAAGGAATACATTAAATCCTTTGATTTACAGTTCAGTGCAATCCCTATCAGAATCCCAGCTGGGCTTTTAGTTTTTTAGATTTTACAATCTCATTCTAAAGTTCAAGGAACCCCAAATATCCAAAACATATCCCAACAAAACAAGATAAGACAAAAAAAGCAACAAATTTGGAGGAGTCACCTTCTAATTTCAAATTTTACTGTAAAGCACAATAATCAAGACAATGTGGCACTAACATAAGCATGAATATTTAGATTAACAGAATAAAATTTAATCAGTAAATCAGTGGGAAGTTTTATTATCTTAACAACATTAAGTCTCCCCATCCTTAAACATAGACTGCCTTTCTTTTTATTTAGATCTTGGATTTATTTCAACAGTGCTTTGTGGTTTTCAGGTTATAAATTTTTCACTTGTTTTCTTAAATTTATGCCTAAGTATTTTATTCTTTTTATGCTATTGTAAATGGAATTGTTGGGTTTTTTTTAAATTTTGTTTTCAGTTTGGTCATTGATCTTATATACAAATACAACTGATTTTTGTATGTTGATATATCCTACAACATTAATGAACTTGTGTATTAAAAAATTTAATAGTTTATTAGTGTATTCTTTAATGTTTTCTATATACAAGATGATATCACCTCCAAATAGAGATAAGTTTTCTTCTTCTTTTCCAATCCGAGTGGGGCCTTTATTTCAATTTTTTACCTAATTGCCTTGATTAACTCCTCCAGTACAGTGGTAAAGAGTAGTCAGAGCAGATAGTCTCATTTTCTTACATATTTTAGGGGGTAACATTCAATCTTTCAACACCAAGTATAATGTTAGCAGTGGGTTTTCTGTAGAGGCCCTTAACTATTCTTAGTTTCTTCAATATTTTTAAATTATTAGAGGTGTTGAATTTTGTTAAATACTTTCCCTGCATCTATAGAGATCATGGGTTGTTTCCTTTACAGCATTTTTCAAGTCTTCAAATTTTCTTTTTGATTTTATGCCTAGTTATCATATCCATTATTGAAATCTAATTCTTCAATTATTATGATAGAATTGTCTATGTTTTTTCATAAACTCTGTTGGTTTCTGCTTCTTGTGTTTTGGGGCCATGCTGTTAGTTGCATAATGTGTAATGTTGTTATACCTTTCTGATGGATTGATCATTTTATCACTATAATACATCATTCTTTATCTTATTTTTATTTATTTTTACTTTAAATTATATTTTGTCTAACAGCATAACCACTCTAGCTTTCTTATTTTTGTTGTTTGCACAACATACATACATATATATAATATACATATATATATACATTTTTTTTTTTGAAACAGAGCCTTAAGCTGTCGCCCTGGGTGAAGTGCTGTGGCATCACAGCTCACAGCAACCTCCAACTCCTGGGCTAAAGCGATTCTTCTCCCTCCACCTCCCAAGTAGCTGGGACTACAGGTGCCTGCCATAGCGCCCAGATGTTTTTGGTTGCAGCCATCATTGTTATTTGACAGGCCGCGCTGGATTTGAACCTGCCAGCTCAGGTATATGTGGCTGGCACCTTAGCTGCTTGAGCCACAGGTGCAAAGCCAGCACAATATATATTTTTATCCTTTTACTTTCCTTTATTTATTTTTTTATTTTAGAAGCACCAGACCTTCAAAAAAAATGATAAACAGAACACCACCATACTTGTCAATTCTGTCAGTAAATGTGTATGGCTTGAATTTTCCCACTGGAGCTGCACAGGCTGGTTGACTGGCTAAAAAGGCACAGGCCCAGGAAACACATCTTACTTCCAAGTACAAAATAAGACTCGGGGTGTAAGGTGGGAAAACCATATTTCAGGCAAAAGGAAAACAGAAAAAAAAAAAGCAGGAATCACCATCTTATTTGAGGATTCCTTGGTGTCAAACCAACAAAAGCAAATAAAGATGGACACTACTTACTGGTCAAGGGAGCAATACAACAAGAAGACATTTCAATTCAAACTAATTACAGACCCAAATTAAATGCTCCCATATATAAAACAAACCCTAACCAATCTAAATAATGTGATATCCTGACCCACCATAGTGTCTGGGGACTTCAATACTCCTCTGCTAGAACTGGACAGATTCTCCAAGCAGAAACTAAACAAAGGAGAAATAGACTTAATCAAGACTTTCAAATAAATGGGCTTAATACATATATACAGAAAATTCCACCTCAATTAAGTTGAGTATACATTTAACTGGGGTGGAGTATTCTCCCCACATTAGCCTATAGATCATTATCCAGAATTGATATCTTATGGCACAAATAAAATCTCAACAAATTTAAAATAATAGGAATTATACCTAGTGTCTTTTCAGACAACCATGGAATAAGAGCAGAACTCAATGCCAACAAAAATCTTCATCGTCACATAAATCCATGGAAACTAAACAACCGTATGCTGAACAACAGCTGGGTCAAGGAGGAGATAAAGAAATAAATATTCAGATTTCTTGAACAAAATTAAAATGAAGCCACAAACTCTCAAAATCTGTGGGGTACTACAAAGGCAGTTCTAAGAGGGAAATTTATCACACTAAATGCATACATCCAACAGATAGGAAGAGTACAAATCAAAAACCTAATGAACTACCTCAAAGAACTGAAAAAGGAAGAGCAATCCAATCCTAACCTTAGCAGAAGAAAAGAAATCACCACATTTAGATCAGAATTAAATGCAATTGAGAACAAAAGAATCATTCAGAAGATTGGCAAGACAAAAAGTTGGTCCTTGTAACAATTTGACTAGGAACAGAAAACTAAGATCTCTAATAACCTCAATCAGAAAAAAAAGGAAAAATAACAACAGACACCACAGAGATACAAAAGATCATCACTAATTCTACAAAAAAAAATCAATGCCCAGAAATCTGAAAATGTGGAGAATATGGAAAAATGCCTGGAATCACACCACCTCCCTAAACTCAACCAGAAGAACTATAAATTTTAAACAGACCAATATCAAGCACTGAAATTGAAGCAACAGTAAAATGTCTTCCAAAATAAAGGTCCTGGACCAGATGGCTTTATACTACCATACCTTCAAAGCTGTAGTAGAATTCTACCATACCTTCAAAGAGGAGCTTATACCTATAATACAGAACCTATTCCAAAGTACTGAGAAGGACCGTTTTCTCCTCAACTCACTCTACAAAGAAAATATCACCATGATATCAAAACTGGGAAACAATCCAACAAAAAAAGAAACCTACTGATTAATATCATCAAAGAACATTGACACAAAAATATTCCATATAATCCTAGCAAACAGTACAGCTACAGATTTCAAAAATTATATATCATGATAAGGTGGGCTTTATCTCAAGAATGCAAGGTTGGATCAACATATGTAAATCTATAAATGTAATTCACCACATAAGTAGAAGCAAAAACAAAGGACATATTATCTTCTCAATAGATGCATAAAAGCATTTGTCAAAATTCAGCATCCTTTTTTGACAAGAACACTTAAGAAAATAGGCATATAGGCTCAGCGCCTATAGCTCAACC